>NC_038256.2:20297612-20339054 GCF_000004515.6 Glycine max
TTCTCTTATCCTGGGTTATGGAGAATGCGTCCCTAACAGTCAACCACTTAATCCAACCCTATTTCAATTTACTAAGCGAAAATCAACTTAGGGTTTTCAATACGTGATTAGGCACCACATACACCAGTTAGCCCTTCGTCCATTAAGCATGAACGCAAGTTAGGCTCAGAGGCAATTAATCAAACACGAAGCGTGCACTGATTAATATTCACAAAATTGGGATAACTGGTGAAGGGAAAACTGCCAGGAAACCACATTACAAGCGAAACCTCAAAGAGAGTTGGGCTTCGTCCTCAAAAGGAAACAACACCAGAAAATCTAGCCTTCCATGGATTCAAACAGAAAACACAAATGAATCATGAAACAGAAACGTAAATGAACAGAAATGTCAATGAAACAGAAACGTAAATGAGAGTAGAAGAAGAAGCAAGAACGAAACTGTAATTAGAAGCAGAAAACGTAAAATTGCATTACGTGAACAGTAGCATCAAAGCAGAAAATGTAAAACCCTAAAACAAAAGCTCTGAATAATGAATAACATAACAGAATGCTTGCCACGAATCCCAAGGCTTCTATTTAAAAAGAGTCACTCAAAGTCACTAGGCCCTATTACAATACTCTGGCCCAAAACGAAATAAACACTAGACAACATAAAATAAAATTTTGAAATTTCCTAATTAACTAAGGTAAGCGCTGCTTTATTTGCCCTCTTCAAGTCCATAACCAAAATCCGGATTAAGCGCAATGTTTCATTAATTCCTGAAATTAGATTAAAAACATCAAATTAGCTAAATGAGCCCAAATAATAAAACTGCCTGATTAATTGACAATTAAGACCAATCAGTAATTAAAATGGTGCAAAAAGGGTTTAGAAAATAGAAGAAAATGATGGCACATCAGACTACCTAGAACCCCTAGAGGTTTAGATTCTATCTAGGTTATTGTTGACAGATTGACTAAGTCTGCTCACTTTATTCCCATTAATATCATATTTTCCTTGGAGAAGTTGACCACCTTGTATATAAGTGAGGTTGTCAGGTTACATGGTGTGTCATCTAGCATAGTATCTGATAGAGATCCTAGATTTACCTCTAGATTTTGGGAGAGCTTGAACCGAGTGTTGGGAACCAAGCTTAGACTGAGTTCAGCCTACCATCCTCAGACTGATGGCCAAACTGAACAGACCATTCAGTCATTGAAGGACCTTTTGAGGGCATGTGTCTTAGAGCAGAAGGGAAGCTGGGAGAGTTTTCTTCCATTAATAGAGTTCACTTATAACAACAGTTTTCATTCTACCATTGGCATGGCTCCCTATGAAGCTTTGTATGGTAGAAGGTGTAGAACACTCCTATGTTGGTTAGAGCCTGGAGAAGGCCTCATCTTAGGACCAGAAGTGGTACAACAAACCACTGAGAAAGTTAAGTTAATTCAGGAAAGGATGAGAACTGGTCAGAGTAGGCAGAAAAGTTATCATGATAAGAGGAGGATAGATCTGAAATTTGAGGTTGGTGATCATGTATTCTTAAGAGTCACTCCGTGGACTGGGGTTGGTCGGACATTAAAATCCCGAAAACTCACAGCTCGCTTTATTGGTCCATTCCAAATTCTTAAGAAAGTTGGCCCTGTGGCATACCAAATTGCATTACCCCCGTCTCTTTCTAATCTTCACAATGTCTTTCATGTGTCTCAACTCCGTAAGTATATCTGTGATCCATCCCATGTGATTGAATTGGATGATGTACAAGTGAAGGAGAATTTGACATATGAAACATTGCCTTTGAGGATCGACGATAGGCGAACAAAACACCTAAGAGGGAAAGAGATTCCGTTGGTCAAGGTGATCTGTGGAGGTGCATCAGGATAAGATGCCACGTGGGAATTAGAAAGTCAGATGTGAGAAGCTCACCCATCCTTGTTTGATTAAGGTAAATTTCGAGGATGAAATTTCTAAAAGGGTGGGAGAGTTGTAACACCCTGATATATATATATATATATATATATATATATATATATATTATTAGTAATTATGTTTGATGTTTTATTATTTGTTGTTTTATTTTATCCGTAATTATTTTTTTAGGAGGTTAATTTAGTTAATAGAGGGGTGTGGATAGATAAGGATCTAGCTTCTCAAAGAAGCCACGAGGAAGCTTCTAGAGGAAGCCTCTTAATGAAGCTTCTAGAGGAAGCTACATGAAGCTGCCTCGGTAAAAACGCTGCCTAGCCTTCGTTCACCGTTGGATCTTCTCGAAATTTGGTCTACAACTTTACAAGACAATTTTCCATGCTCTGACCGTTGGGATCTTTCAGATAATGTCTGGAGTGTGCTAGAAGCTTCCATTCCCGAGAGCATTTCTTGTTTAAGCATTTCAGCCTTTGCTTTCGTGTAGCTTAGGAAAAATGCCATTTCTTCTCCTTTCCTTCTTCCAAAGCCATTTCTAATGTCCCAAGCACTTTCTCCATCACCCACAACCACCATTAGCCATCGCAAACCATTGTTGTTCTTCGTTGAAACTCCACAACGAGAGGAACCCGTCGATTGAAGCGGAATCTTCCAACTTGGCTTGCGGTTTCGGTAGAGAACGAAACCCTAATCTGACCTTTTGTTTTCTTTCGAGGTAACCATGGTTCTATGCTTGTTTCTTGTTAGTTTCATCTTGTCTTTGCATCTTTTCTGACTTTGGAACCGCCATTGCATGTCTTATGCTTCCTTTGAAAAACCTTAGAGAAAGAGACTTTGTAAACGTTATCCTTTCATGAAATGCATGTTATTTTTGTAACCTACACTGAACCCCGGTCACATTGGTGTGGTCGGAATTTCCAAATGATGTTCCTTTGAAAAACCCAAAATGCTCTCAGCTCTTTCATGTAGTGATGTGGGTGTTTGACCCATAGCACTGTTACTAGCTTTGTTTTCTGAAATCCATACTAAGTCTCCTTCGTTTTGGCATAGTAGAGGCTTTCATGGAATCGACGAGCAAGGACGAAAAGGAATCTTCAAGTGACGCGACGAGGAATCCGCGGAGTAGCTCACGATAGGTAAGGGGAGTTTATTATAAAATTTACCGTTTTAACACCATAGTTAGGGTCAGCGAACCTAGCTATGAGGATATCTGCCTGTCCGTGTAGCATGCTGATTTTTCTTCAAAGAAAATTACGTTTTAACTAATGGGATGTGATATATATATATATATATATATATATATATATATATATATCTGCCAGTCTGGCTCCTTTGCCTGTACTCCTTCCTTCCTTTAGGGAGATTCCCGATGCCTTAGGAGGCATTACCACTTTTCTGTAAGAATTCACGGGTAAGGTAGTCAGGTAATGAGTTTGAGGTGCCCTTGATGTATTCTATGTCAAAATCAAAGACACTTAGAATTGCTTGCCATCTTGCAAAAATTTGTTTTGAGGCAAGGTTTTTAACATCTTTTTGTAAAATATCTTTGGCTGATTTACAATCAACCCTGATTAAAATTTTTTGGTTTAATAAATCCGATTGAAATTTGGAAATGCACAAAACAATTGCTAAAACTTCTTTTTTAACAGTTGAATATTTTAATTGTGCAGGATTCCAATGTTTTGATGTATATGCAATGACATGGTCTTGGCCATGAACTCTTTGTTTGAGGATGCCACCATAACCTATGTCTGAACCATTAGTTTCGATAATTTTAAATGCCTGTGGAATGGGAAGATACAGACATTTAATGGATTGGACTTTGACTTTGATTTCTTTAACTGTTTGTGTATGGAGGTCAGACCATGGAGGCGGATTTTTCTTCAGCCTATCATGCAATGGCTTGACAATATTGTTTAAATAGGGGACAAATTCTCCTATGTAATTTAGACAACCTAGAAATCTTTGTAACTGGGTTTTGTCTAAGATTTGGTTGGGAAATTTGCTAGCAAACTCTATTGACCTTTCGATTGGAATGATTGTACCTTGATATATATTGTGACCAAGGAATCGAATTCGAGTTTGGAAAAGATTGATTTTTGATTGGGAGATTGCCAAACCATTCTGTTTGATGATATGGATGAAGGTCTGGAGATGTTTGAAATGTTGGTCAATGTTTTGGGAAAAGATTAAAACATCATCTATGTAGACAATGACAAATTTTGAATAGGGATTAAAAATATCATTCATAATTTTTTGAAATTCTAAAGGGGCATTCTTCAATCCGAATGACATCACATTCCATTCATATTGCCCGAAAGGTACAGTAAATGTTGTTTTGTACCTATCTGATTCTTGGATTTGGATTTGCCAAAATCCAGATTTCATATCAAATTTTGAAAATATCTTTGCAGAATTTAATCTGTTAAGCAAATATTTTTTGTTTGGAATAGGATATCTAATTCATTGTAATGCTTGATTTAGTGGTTTGTAATTTATGACTAAGCGGGGTGTTCCATGCTCAATTTCAGATTGTTTGTTGACATAAAAAGCCGCACAAGACCATGGGCTTTTGTTTTTCCGGATTAGGCCTTTATCAAGCAAATCCTTGATTTCCTTTTGATAGTATTGAAGAAGTTCTTCATTCATTTGGATTGGTCTGGCTTTTGTGGGAATTTGTTTTTCCCTAAAGTCTTTCTCATAAGGGAGATCGACAATATGTTTCTTTCTGTCCCAAAATGCATGTGGCAATTCAGAACAGACGGTCGATTCAATATAATTTAATAAAGATTGAATTTTTTCTTTTACTTGGGGTTTTCCCAGTTGTATCTGAATATTATTAAAAGATACTTCTTCTTTTAAGAAGTTAATTTGATTAATCTTATTTTTTATAAGATTTATATTTCTGGAAATTGGTTTAGTAGAAAAATTAAATATAATTTTTCTTCCTAAATAATTTGTGGTTATTCCTTCATTAGATATTTGGATGGGAAACAAGGCTCTAATGAAGGGCGTTCCTAAGATTACTTCATTCTTAAGGTTTTTTACCAGAAGAAAGTTTGTGATAATCTTAAGACCTTGGTTTTCAATGATTGCATTTGATAGCTTAAAATTAATTTTTAATTTTGAGCCGTTTGCGGTACTTAATTTTTCTGAGGTTTTCTTAAAGAATTTTGTAGGAATTAATCCTTCTAAAATGCAGTTTGAATCAGCCCCTGTGTCAAATAGGGCCATTGTTTCTAAAACTAAATCATTAATAATTATTTTTATGTTTATGTAAAATTTTTGGATTTTAATCTTGTTGATTAATCCCATAAACATATCATCTTCTAAATTTTCTGGTTGGTTTTCTTCACTGTTGTTGGTACTTTCAGAATCACTATCTTCCTCAAGCTGAGAAAGAATGATGTGATGAATTTCTTGTTGTTGACGAAGTTCTTTTACCTCTCTTTTTAGATTTTTTATCTCTGTTTGGAGATCTTGGATTGTCGTTGGTTTGGTTGAGGAATTTTCTAATCTCTTGAGTATGTTACTTACATCAAATTTGTTGTTTGTGATAAAATCCTTTTGTCTAGGTTTTACCTCTAATGTTTTCTTGAGCTTTTCCAGGAAAACTTTCTTTTCCTGGGGATCAGGTATGGAATTGATTGCTTCAAACAAGAGATCTTGTTCTCTCGTTAGAGTATTGATTTGCCCATCATCATTATCTGTTGATGATAGTTGGTCATCTTGTTGGATTAGGTTTAGGTTTTCATCGGAAAGCACGGAGGATGAAGTTTCTGTTTCTTCCTCCGAGGTTTCTTTAAGCAAATTATTTATTTGCTCTTCAATTGCGGGTTCTAGGTTAAGGTTTCTTAACTTCTTTTTTAGTCTACAATATTTGCTGATGTGGCCTTGTTTTCCACAATTGTAGCACGTTATTTTTTTTGTTTTTTTAGGATTTTCCATTTCTCTACTGGTTGATGGTTTATGTGAGTATCTTCTTTTTGAAAATCTTCTTCTATTGGCTGGCTTATGATCCTGGGTTTCTTTCCTAGAGGTTTGTTTCTTCTTTTGTTTTGGACAGGCTGGTAAGCCAAATTGTTCACAGAAGGAACCTAAATCCCTCTTTGTTTGAGCTTTTTCTTTGGCTAATTGCCTCTGAATTTTGTCGTCCTGGCAGAATTTTAAGGCTACCTTTTGGACATAGGAAATTAATTGACCATAGCTTAAGTTTTCATATGGAATGTCTCCATTGGCAGATTGACTACGAATTTTATCTCTAACCTTGTCTCCTAATGATCTGGGAAGACCGGCTATAAATTTTTCTTTCCATAAAGGTTGTTGACTATCTTCTCTTGTGTAAACCCTAGTTGGGAAAGTATCTCTATACCACCTAAAATCCGCCAAGGTTCTACACTTAAGATTTGATAATAATTCTGCTGACCTATCTTTCCACAAGGATGGGTCTCCAATGAAATGTTGGGCTATTGTAAAAATTAATGTGTTAACAGCGCCAGGAATCTCTTTATCATCGTCATTAGTAATGACTTTTCCATTGAGGTCCGTCTTAACTGCGCTGTAAATTTTTTATTTCTCCTCATTAGTGAGATAATTATCCCACCATCCTTTTAGCTGTCCAGAAAATCCTGCCACTAAGATATCTATAATGGTTTCTTCTGAACACTCGTGGGAGGTTTGGTAAGCCGTAGCTACCATGGTCATATGTTGGAGTGTATTCATGATGTTATACTCCATTTGTGCATCTATGTTCCATTCATAGATGTTGTTTGCACTAAAACTCTTAAAATTGTTTTCACCTCTTTCTTCTAATAGAAGGTCAGGGGCAGTTGGACGTTGATAATATAATTTGGAGGGTGTTTTCCAGTGTTTGGAATTAATTGGATTTATATTCTTTTCTGACACTGATCCTATCTCAGTTGTGTTATCTGAGTTTTGGTCACTATCTTCATTAATAACATTAATTAATTTGGAGGTACTTCTTGTTACCATTTTGGAAGTATTTTTCGAGGCTTGGGGAGTATCTCGAATGACCTTAATTAAACTACCAATCTTGTTTAGTAATTCACTATGATTGTCACCTACGCCTTCAATTAAGGATTTAGTTTTTCTAAGTTCCCTAATTTTTCGTTTAGCCTTCTCACTAACTTTGAAAGGTTTGAATAACGGTTTTTCAATGGGGATGCTTGGCGAAGCTTCCTCAATTGATTTTTGTTTATGAACTACCTTAGTTTTAATGGTTTCTCCTAAAGCTTGGAAGTATTTATTGGTATAATTTGCTTGTTCCATTAGGCTCTTAATGTCTTTAGAGGTTACTTCCTCGTTGACATCTTTTGTCTTGAATGGAATTGCCATAACAGGTTTATTGTTACTGTCTTTGATATTCGGTAGTTGAAATTGTGTTGCGGGAGGTAATTCCGATTGGATTAACTCACCATCCTTCACTTGCCAATTTGTTATGGCATTTGTTGTTGGATCACCTATGATGTCTTGTTTGACTCTTTCGACAAATTCGTAGAACTTGTCTTGGATTTGTTTTCTGTTTGTACCCTTATAATGTTGGAAAAACCATCTCCTTTGAGGTTCATTCTCCGGAGAATAAAAATCTTTCCTAAGGGTTTCCTTATCAATGCTAAAGTTGTCAGATAACATCATAAGGTTCCATAGAAGAGTATGTTGGGGATTGGATCGACTTTTGGTCGTCCTCTTGTTCTTGGTTGTAAGTTGTTCTAGGTATGCTAGAAGTAGTGTCTAATCCTTGGAGGTTTACAGTAGGGAACTGGTTATGTGACTCAGATCTGGTTAGTCCTACTGGAATTGAACGGGTTCTAACCGAAAAAGACCTTCTGGCTGACTCATATTCAGACCTAGAGGCTTCTATCCTTGATGAAAAAGAATTTCTCCTATTGAAGGTTATCTCTACCTTTTCGGAGTTGTCTTGCTTAATATGCTCTATGGTTGGAGCAGGTCGGGGAATAGACGGTGTGGCCTTATCCATAACCCATCTTTCGGGAAGAGTTACTTCATCCCATTTTATTTTTCTCGGGAGAGAAACGTTAGCCTTTGTCATATCAGTGATAAACAAAGTTGTTTCTCCTTTTTGAGGTTTTAACAGGACTCTAGATGCACAAGTATTCATGACCTTGTACTGGATCCTATAAATTAAGGCTGTTGGGATTGATCTTTCTTTCATGTCAAGGCCATGAAAGTGGATGTTTAAGAACAGAAAAATTAAGTACGGCAAACGACTCAAAATTAAAAATTAATTTTAAGCTATCAAATGCAATCATTGAAAACCAAGGTCTTAAGATTAACACAAACTTTCTTCTGGTAAAAAACCTTAAGAATGAAGTAATCTTAGGAACGCCCTTCATTAGAGCCCTGTTTCCCATCCAAATATCTAATGAAGGAATAACCACAAATTATTTAGGAAGAAAAATTATATTTAATTTTTCTACTAAACCAATTTCCAGAAATATAAATCTTATAGAAAATAAGATTAATCAAATTAATTTCTTAAAAGAAGAAGTATCTTTTAATAATATTCAGATACAACTGGGAAAACCCCAAGTAAAAGAAAAAATTCAATCTTTATTAAATCATATTGAATCGACCGTCTGTTCTGAATTGCCACATGCATTTTGGGACAGAAAGAAACATATTGTTGATCTCCCTTATGAGAAAGACTTTAGGGAAAAACAAATTCCCACAAAAGCCAGACCAATCCAAATGAATGAAGAACTTCTTCAATACTGTCAAAAGGAAATCAAGGATTTGCTTGATAAAGGCCTAATCCGGAAAAGCAAAAGCCCATGGTCTTGTGCGGCTTTTTATGTCAATAAACAATCTGAGATTGAGCGTGGAACACCCCGCTTAGTCATAAATTACAAACCACTAAATCAAGCATTACAGTGGATTAGATATCCTATTCCAAACAAAAAAGATTTGCTTAACAGATTAAATTCTGCAAAGATATTTTCAAAATTTGATATGAAATCTGGATTTTGGCAAATCCAAATCCAAGAATCAGATAGGTACAAAACAGCGTTTACTGTACCTTTCGAGCAATACGAATGGAACGTGATGCCATTCGGACTGAAGAATGCCCCTTCAGAATTTCAAAAAATTATGAACGATATTTTTAATCCCTATTCAAAATTTGTCATTGTCTACATAGATGATGTTTTAATCTTTTCCCAAAACATTGACCAACATTTCAAACATCTCCAAACCTTCATACATATCATCAAACAAAATGGTTTGGCAGTCTCCAAATCAAAAATCAATCTTTTCCAAACTCGAATTCGATTCCTTGGTCACAATATATATCAAGGTACAATCATTCCAATCGAAAGGTCAATAGAGTTTGCTAGCAAATTCCCCAACCAAATCTTAGACAAAACCCAGTTACAAAGATTTCTAGGTTGTCTAAATTACGTAGGAGAATTTGTCCCCTATTTAAACAATATTGTCAAGCCATTGCATGATAGGCTGAAGAAAAATCTGCCTCCTTGGTCTGACCTCCATACACAAACGGTTAAAGAAATCAAAGTCAAAGTCCAATCCATTAAATGTCTATATCTTCCTATTGCACAGGCATTTAAAATTGTCGAAACTGATGCTTCAGACATAGGTTATGGTGGCATCCTCAAACAAAGAGTCCATGGCCAAGATCATGTCATTGCATATACATCAAAACATTGGAATCCTGCACAATTAAAATATTCAACTGTTAAAAAAGAAGTTTTAGCAATTGTTTTGTGCTTTTCCAAATTTCAATCGGATTTATTAAACCAAAAATTTCTAATCAGGGTTGATTGTAAATCAGCCAAAGATATTTTACAAAAAGATGTTAAAAACCTTTCCTCAAAACAAATTTTTGCAAGATGGCAAGCAATTCTAAGTGTCTTTGATTTTGACATAGAATACATCAAGGGCACCTCAAACTCATTACCTGACTACCTTACTGTCATACCCTAATTTCGTCCGGGGATTATTATTTGATGATATACAACCTTTGATTGGCCGCTTCGAGATACTTTGCACCCTTTGTTGCACAATATGTGAAGTCCCGAGACGTGCCGAAAATCAAAAGGAAGCAGGCTTACGCGATCCGTGAAAATTCCGTAATGTGACGGAAATCGAAAGGATGTGTTTTTCGCAATCCGTGAGTTTTCGTAACTTCTTCGAAAGCTAAAAAAGAGTAAATACATAATCCGTGAAGATTCGTAACCTTGCGGAAGGAACATAAGTATCGTTACAAAATTCGTAAAGTTTCGTAACGTTACGGAAAAAGAATTACCAAAAAAAGGTAAAGGCGGTGTATTTAGTAAAATGGGGGTGCAAATAGTAATTTTCGAATCTGGGCCCTTCTAGAGTTTCTGGGCAATTTCTTGCTTAAGGTTGAAGCAAGAAATTGCCCAGAAAGAACTACGTAGGTCTGATTTCCTCTTCGATGGAGGGTACGTAGGAGGAAGAGCCCCGCTTTTGTCTACCTCAAAAAATAAAAAGAAATAAAAGTTAAGGTAACACAATTTTCACAATTCTAAAAAATAGGTTGTTGTCCTTTGAGACAAACGTGAGAGGTGCTAATACCTTCCTCAAACGTAAATACAACTCCCGAACTTAGAATTTTCATTTCGACCAGTTTCCTTCGGTTTTTCCGACGTTTTCCACAAATAAACGTTGGTGGCGACTCTGCGCATCTTTCCTCCTTTGGAAAGCGCACCCGTGAGCCTCGCCTTCGCTCGCCCGCAAAGGGGCACGTTGCGACAGTTGGCGACTCCACTGGGGACATTTTTGTGAGTTAGGCCTATTTTAAGGAATTGTGGATTTGTGAAGCTTTGTGTGTGCATTTATTTGAACTGTGTAAAATGTAAATAATTGTTGTCTATTTTGCATTTTTTTTACACTGCATTCTAAGCACCCACGGGTTTGAGTTAAAAAGGGGCCCTATACCCGGGTTCATGGGAATCTAAGGAGTAGAGGTGAATCTATAATCATGCTAGGTCTCCGACTTGCTTGATAATAGTGAAACCTCGTCTAGAGCTTTCTCTCTTTATAATGTGTTGTCGCTGGTATTCCATACCGCCACAATATTATTATCTTGAGTGATGATACCTCTAGAAAACAGCCGTGTGAGTTATGAATTGTTGGGGAGTAGTTATTAGAGACCCCTAGATATTGTCCTATAGGTTCCCAAATAGGGACAAAGAGCAAACACGCTCCGTGCCATTCGTTCTCATGTATTTTTTGGTAAATAGCACTAGTTTATAGTTTTGCTAGTGATGTTTGGTTTCTTTAGAGTAATACGTAACCTTTTTAATACTACGTTGAGGCGCCATCATGCCCAAAACGTAGCATTAAAGTTGGATCTCTGCAGTCTCGTATGTGTGAATTACCCTTTTGTGTTGTTTTCTTTCTGTTTCATGCATGCGCATCTGCATCATACCGTCACACATGCGTTGTATGTGGGTCTCATCTTTTGTCATGGGAAGCCGGAAGATCCATATCGTCTTCTTAACTGCACACATGGGGCACTGCGCCCCCCAAATGCGCAATAAGGAGAGATAATTTTCCGGGCTCTCGTGTCCGTAAATGCATTCATATCATGCACCGCATAAACATCTCTTCAGCAACATATTGAACATATCGTTCTTGCATTTTTCCGTTATCACATCACATTTTGCATGAGTCATTGCATCATCATGCATATGTGTTCAACAAACTTTTTGATCTACAAATTGCATACTAATTGTTTTCATGTTTGCTCATGCGTGACCCTTGCGTTTTCCCCTTCAACTAACAAAAACAAAAAAAAGAAAGCGCGAAAATTCATGTTGCATTCTTAGTTGCATATATTCGGTACCATGAGCCAACCATGTTGGGATCATGAACCCATTTCACTTAAAAACAAAATGATTGAACATGGTACCTAATGCATGGTTAACTAAGAAAGGATGTTTCTTCGGGCATCTCAATCTCATAATTACATTTTCCATGCATAGCATGCATATTCCCGAGTCTTGCATCCCTATGAATTGTTGATGAAGTATTGGCGATCAAAATTGCCATTCCCTGGGTTATGGGGTTGAACCAAGCTTGCACTTTTATGAAAAGGTTCATCGAGTCAAGTTGAAGTATGGAAGTAACCATCTTGCAAAAATTGGGGCAAAAGATGGATCATGTTACATCGCTGCTTCGTCTACTGCCGAACACATTTAGGGCTGTCGATGTCCCTGTTACTTCCAGTTTCACCTTGACGAAGATGTCATGGACCAAGTTGAAAATCTAAATTGATTCAACCCCATATCCTGTGTAAAAATTCATAATACTTCAACTGTGCATCATTTGCATACATCCATGCTTTTCATTGGTTGCATTATTCATTGCATTCTTTCCTTAAAAAAAAAGAAAGAGAGAGAACTTAATCATTGGAAAAGAACCCGCTTTACGACGCCCTTACTGAACCTGTGCTAGAGCTAGAGTAATGGGTAGAGCAGAAGAGGTGCAAGAGAAGGCGAAGGCCTACATGGAGGCCATGAAAGAAAAAATGGCCACAATGATGGAGGCCATGATGAGCATGAAGAAGATAATGGAAGCCAATGTGGTTACAATTGCCGCTACCAGCATTGTTGCTAAGGTGAACCCGATGCCCCCATCTGGCCTCAACCAAATGAATCATCCAACCTTAGACATGGTAGGCAAAGATTTGGGAAGTAGGGACGACCCCCATGATGTGCAAAATCAAAACAAGCACGCCTTCCCGCCATATGGCCTGCCTCCCAACTATACACCACCCAATGTGGCATACACTCCCAATGAGGATGTCAATAACTCCACTCTTATACCCATTGAGAGCCAACAACCCCAAACTGATCATGCACATGTCTCTTAAACCGTGGGGGAGACACTCTTAAACCGTGGGGGAGACACATGAAATTCCCCACCACAAACTGTGGCCAAGTGTACTTTGTACTAGGGGGTTGTCACCTGGTAGGGAACACCTTTGGGCTCCCAGGCTGATCACATATGGGAGGGGGGCTGTTACGTGCACAACCGGGTGGTCTCGACAAACTCAGCACAGTTCCCTAAGTGAGAGTGTCGTGTGGACACGCTTAGGCTATTTCCTGAGGTTTGATTGTTGTTGGTACGTACCACATTGCATCTGAGTGTTGAGTCAGGTGCATGCATCCTTCTGTGCAGTCTTGATTGGGTCCATGGATGTATGATGAGTAATTGTTTGGATGTGGATGATGAATATTCGTTGGATATGAATGTTGAATAATGAATGTTGTGTGTGCTCATCATGTTTGCCTATGTTCCTTGCTAATCGTGGTTATTTGGAATTGGTATTGGTTCTTTTTATAATAAACTCACCCTTGCAATTTTGTATCGTGTGGTTGATACATGTGATGATCACGAACATTGTTCGTGGGAGCAAAATGACAGCAGCAGGGTGCAAGAAGTAAGATTCTGGTGAGGAGTCGCCGAGCCGACGTGATGACGTTGGCGTTATTTTGGGAGAGAGTTGTGTTTTGTAATCAACTCCTCCGTAGTTGGTTTTTAAGTTTTATTTTGTTGAGTTAAAGATGTAAAACTGGGATTTTAATTATATCTATGAACAGATTTAACTTTCGTTATGTGTATGACATGTACCGAATTATTGTTTCTATGTAATTATGCATATTCACTTAAGTAATGACGTGTTGTTGGATGAATTTATGTTGTAACAAAATCACTTCTATTTTCATAAGCAAAATTAAGGGAGTTCTTTTTAAAAAAAAATTAAAATTATCGAATATTAGAGTGTGGATACCGTAGCGACGAGGCAGGTTGTTACATTAGCCATATGCATACTTACCTATGTCGTGACGGCACAGACCAACTGATACTTTCGCAGGGGGAGATCGGTATTGCGGTCACTGGGCAGAATGTTGTTAAGTAGCAACATCATTTATATATGTGTAGGAGTGGTCATGTTGGTGAGCATGATCCACACTCATCTTTTTTGCAGCGGCATGGGTGAAATCTTGCCCCAGTATGCGTAGTAGTTGAGTGATAGCCTCCCTCTCTAGTTGTGCTCGCATAGATGGCCTCCTCCAGGATCAGGGGGTGGCCCCAGAGTTGATAAAAAGAAACTACTGGCCCCTTAACCGGGAGCACAAGTCTCGGTTAAGCATTAAGAGCAGAGGACCTTAAATTCTCTTAAGGTGTGGATGTGGAGCCCACTGAAGGCGAGAGCATGTAGCCCTCTAAAGGCGAGAGTGTGTAGCCCTCTAACGACGAGAACGTGTAATCCTATGAAATGGAGGATGTGTAGTCCTCTGAAGGCGAGAGCGTGTAGCCCTATGAAGGTGAGGGCGTGCAGCCCTCTGATGACGAGGACGTGTAGTCCTCTGAAGGCGAGGGCGTGTTGAAGGTGAGGACGTGTAGTCCTCTAAAGGCGAGGACGTGTAGTCCTCTAAAGGTGAGGACGTGAAGACCTCTAAAGGCGAGGAAGTCTAGTCCTCTAAAGGCGAGGACGTGTAACCCTATGAAGGTGAGGGCGTGCAGACCTCTGAAAGCGAGGACGTGTAGTCCTCTGAAGGTGAGGACATGTAGTCCTCGGAAGGTGAGGGCGAGCAGCCCTCTGAAGATGAGGGTACTAGTACCCAAGGGTCCATCCTTATGAGAAAGCAAGTGATCAACTCATCGAGAGAGCCGGTGATCCCAAATTCAAAAGATTTGGACATTTAGATGTAGGAAATCTATGATGTTTAGGGATGCAGATGCATGCAACCTTTGTTGTGAAATTTGGTAAATGCGGACTTCATATGAAACAATGCAATGTAATAGAAAGTTGTACAATGTTCATAACATTCTTTCCCTATTTTGTGATTTTTGATTTTGATTTTTTTTTGGGAAAACACAGATTGAGTGTCCTTTTGAAAGAGGTGATAATTCATGCAACCTTATCCTATCTTTTGCAAATCTCTCCGGGGACTCCCTCAGAGTGTGTGTTCTGTTGATTTAGTCATTTGACCATTTTGGAGTGACGGCAATGAAGTCGTTCGATGTTTAATCAATCCATTGAAATTCCAGGGTTTGTCCCCTTTTTTTTTGTTTTAAAACATCGACAGGTGAGAACTTTTGATCTACCCCTAGGTTCGCTTGAGGCTCATGCACGGTGCCCCTCACTACCCCAGTGTAAGGCTTTGAGGTACCAATTGTTATATTTCATCATGACCTTGTAGTTGGGAACCTATTGGGTGAGAACTTCTAATCTGCCCCTAGGTTCACTTGAGGCTTATGCACGATGCCCCTCACTGCCCCAGTATAAGGCTTTGAGGTACCAATCGTTGTCTTTCGTCATGACCTTGTAGCAGGGAACCTATTGGGTGAGGACTTCTAATCTACCCCTAGGTTCACTTAAGGTTTATACATGGTGCCTTTCATTGCCCCAGTGTAGGGCTTTGAGGTATCAATCGTTGTCTTGTTTTCACAACCTTGTAGTAAGGAAGAAGCGATTGATTCTCAAAAAGGACTTTCAAGGATGAGAAATAGTTTAAGGATTTTTCAATTGATGGATTAAGTCAAATGACTTCTATTCTTGATAACTCACTTCTCTAGGGATGAGGTCACATGAATGCCTATATTTTTACTTGAAAACACAGTCAATCAAATGCCTTTTTTCCTTTTATTTTGAAACTTATTTGTTTTGAACTTTTCCCATTGTTTTATGGCACCCCCACCAACGTGCAAGACGAGTAATCTTTGATTGAACGGTCTTGGAAGTCAATACTCAGGAGCGCAGGTCACTTTGAGCAAACAAACCAATGGCTTACACTCACATTTTGGTGGAAGTTGAATAACCAAAGATGTGTTTGTGAAAGGATGAGAGAGACAAGGATGTCAAATTCATCCATTATTTAGCATTGTAACTGTGGTTTATAATAATGGTATAAACTTGAAAATCCTGTTGAGTTATTAGAGACATCTAACAACAACTTTCAAAATTGCCCCATCTGTGGTGTTGTTTGTCAATGTTAGGATTCACAAGCGATTCTCCTCAAATTTCAGCCAGCCCGCATCAATTAGACTTTGCACCTTACGCTTCAGGGCCCTACATGATTAGCACACGTTGCGTTCGAGTCGTATCCTCAGAAAATGGAGGTTGAGGAAACCTAGCAGGGGTTATGGCTGCCATTGCAGTATCAAGTAGATATGGGAGCAGGTCAGCATAGGACACCGGAATTGGGGTGAATTCTACAGGCTTTTTCGCTGCAAAATTCATTTCTTGGTTGGTGTTTTGGTTTGTGCTTTAGCATTGGTTGTGTGGTAGGTGGGTTTTGTTGTTGATTTAGGGATGGCCTTTGTGGATAAATGGGTGGTGGGTAATGAGAATGGCTGATATTGGCTGAGTAATGATGGTGTTGAGCTGGTGGGGAACTTGGCCTTATAGGAATGGCAGTCACAGCATGGGTTTCTCCCTCCTTCTCATCCTCTTCATTTGCCCTAGTTTTCTCATTCGTCCAAGCAGGATGATTAAATTTGCCTCTTTTTACTTCAATCCTTTCATCGGCGAAGACCAAATCCGCAAAGCTTGAAGGCGTGTAACCTACCATTTTTCATAGTAGAACACTGGTAATGTGTCTACTATCATTGTGATAATCTTCTTCTCTGTTATTGGGGGCACTACTTGAGCTGCCAGATCCCTCCACCTCTGGGCATATTCCTTGAAGGATTCATGCTCTTTTTTTCACATGTTCTATAGTTGCATCCTATCCGAAGTCATATCAGAATTGTATTGATACTACCTAACGACGGCAACCATTAGGTCCTTCCAAGAATGGACTCGGGAAGGTTCCAAGTTAGTGTACCAGGTAACAGCTACCCCAGTAAGACTTTCTTGGAAAATGTATCAGCAGTTCCTCATCTTTTGCGTATGCCCCCATCTTCCGACAATACATCTTCAGATGGTTCTTGGGGCAAGTAGTCCCCTTGTACTTGTCAAAGTCCGACACCTTGAACTTGGGAATGACCATGTTCGGGTACTAGGAACAACTCTTCTAGGTTAGCAAAGGCATAATCTTCGCCTCCTTCAATGTCCTTGAGCCTTTCCTCTATATGATCCAACTTTCCCTTTTCAGCCATAGCAGGAGGGGCTCTTCCCACCGCAAAATGCAAGGGTTGTGGTTGTGGGCGAAACTGAGGGCCCTTCAAAGTGTTTGGCATGGGTATACCATCAACTGCTTGCCTTTCAGTGGCATATCCGAGGCAAGGCTCAAAGTCTGCTAGATTGTGGTGGGGCATTTCATGTGTCTCCCCCACGGTTTAAGAGACATGTGCATGATGAGGTTGTCGACTTTCAATGAGTATGGGAGCGGAGTTATTGACATCCTCATCGGGAATGTATACCACATTGGGTGGCGTATAGTTGGGAGGCAAGCCATATGGTGGGAAGGCATGCTTGTTTTGAATTTGCGCATAATGGGGGGCCACCCGTACTTCCCAAATCTTTGCCTACCATATCTGAGGTTGGATGATTCATTTGGTTAAGGCCAGACGGGGGCATTGGGTTCACCTAAGCAATAGCGCTGGTAGCGGCAACTGCAATCGTATTGGCTTCCATTATCTTCTTCATGCTCATCATGGCCTCCATCATTGTGGCCATTCGCTCTTTCATGGCCTCCATGTCAGCCTTCCTCTATTCTTGCACCTCCTCTACTTCACTCATTACTCTAGCTCTAGCACGAGTTCGGTAAGCCACACTGACCTCCATTATCTCCTTTATGCTTGATTGAGGCCGTACCCGAATCAAATAAACATGAAAATGCAGTAACTAGGAAGTGATCCTAGGTCATTTCCCAACGAGCAATGATAAACCAAATGTTCATAATATTAAAAATGAGTTGTTTCCTCTGATTCAGAAGCCATTCTCTTATCCTGGGTTGTGGAGAATTCGTCCCTAATAGTTAACTACTTAATCCAACCCTATTTCAATTTACTAAGCGAAAATTAACTTAGGGTTGTCAATACGTGATTAGGCACCACATACACCAGTTAGCCCTTCGTCCATTAAGCATGAACGCAAGTTAGGCTCAGAGGCAATTAATTAAACACAAAGCATGCACTGATTAATGTTCACGAATTTGGGTTAACTGGTGAAGGGAAAACTGCCAGGGAACCACATTATAAACGAAACCTCAAAGAGAGTTGGGCTTCGTCCTCAAAAGGAAACAACACCAGAATATTTAGCCTTCCATAGATTCAAATAGAAAACGTAAATGAAACATGAAGCAGAAATGTAAATAAACAGAAACGTAAATGAGACAGAAACAAAAATGAAAACAGAAACGTAAATGAAAGTAGAAGAAGAAACAAGAACGAAATTGTAATTAGAAGCAGGAAATGGAAAATTGCATTACGTGAACAGTAGCATCCCAGCAGAAAAACGTAAAATCCTAAACAAAGCTCTGAATAATGAATGGCATAACAGAATAGCCTTGCACGAATCCCAAGGCTGCTATTTAAAAAGAGTCACTCAAAGTCACTGGGCCCTATTACAATACTCTGGCCCAAAACGAAATAAACACTGAACCACATAAAATAAAATTGCGAAATTTCCTAATTAGAAATTAACTAAGGTAAGCGCTGCTTTAATTGCCCTCTTCAAGTCCACAACCAAAATCCGGATGAAGCCCAATGTTTCATTAATTCCTGAAATTAAATTAAAAACATCAAATTAGCTAAATGAGCCCAAATAATAAAACTGCCTAATTAATTGACAATTAAGACCAATCAGTAATTAAAATGGTGCAAAAAGGGTTTAGAAAATAGAAGAAAATGATGGCACATCAATGCTCATCAAGGCCTCCATCATTGTGGCCATTTTTCCTTTCAAGGCCTCCGTGCCGGCCTTCATTTGCTATTGCACCTCCTTTACTTCACCCGTTACTCTAGCTCTAGCACAGGTTCGGTACGGGCGTCGCAAAGCGTGTTTTTCGGTTTGATACTAATGATTAAGTTCATTTCTTATCAAGGAAAGAATGCAATGGGCAATGCAACCAATGAAAAGGATGGATGTATGCGAATGATTCACATTTGAAGTATTGCAAATTTTTATGCAGGACATGGGGTTGAATCAATTTAGATCTTCAATATGGTCGATGACATCTTTGTCAAGGTGAAAATGGAAGTAACAAGGACATCAATAGTCCTAAATGTGTTTGGCAGTAGACGAAGCAGTGATGTAACTTGATTCATCTTTTGCCAGATGGTTACTTCCATGCTTCAACTTGACTTGATGAACCTTTTTCGTAAAAGCATGGGCTTGGTTCAACCCGATAATCCAAGGAATGGTAATTCTGATTGCCAATACTTCGACAACATTTCATAGAGATGAAAGACTCGGGAATACGTATGCTATGCATGAAAAATGTAATTATGAAATTGAGATGCCCTAGTTAACCATGCATTAGGTACCATGTTCACTCATTTTGTTTTGTTGTTTGTGTTTTTTTTTTTAGAAATGGGTTTATGATCCCAACATGGTTGGCTCCTGGTACCGAATATATGCAACCAAGAATGCATCATGATTTTTCATGCTTCCCTTTTTGTTTTTGTTTTGTAGAGGAAAATGCAAGGATCACGCATGAGCGAACATGAAAACAAAAAGGTACGCAGTTTGTAGAACAAAAAGAATGTTGAACGCATATGCATGATGATGCAATGACTCATGCAAAATGTGATGCTGGAACATGATAACAGACAAACGCAGGAATGATATGTTCATTATGATGCCATGAAGAGATGCTTATGCGATGAATGCATGCTAGAGATAAAATGCAGGAGTGATTTGATTCGCATTGATCTTTGGAGTAAAAACACGGGATAAACTCATTTTATTCAGAAAGTTTATAATTATATGGGCCATTAAGTCTATCATATGATGACAATAGCTGAGAAGTCTGTGGATCTCCTCGGGGGCGGAGTAGGTGTCTGCCATTGCTTTGGCCTTGGCTAGCAATCGGGGAAGTTCTTGACTCCCGTTCAAGGTAAGAGCAAATCGCTCCATCCACATTGTTGCCTCTTGATGTAACGAGTCGATCACCCTTCCTCAAGCCTCCTTTTCCGCGTACACTTGGGCATACTCGTCCGCCACTCTATGCTCGTGGGTCGCGGCTAGATTTAGTTCTTCTTGGTACTTGGTGATGATAGCTAACATGTTGGTCTCTATCTCGCATAACCGCTGAGACAAACTTCTTTTGGACCTCGAGCAAGCCTTCAATTCATCTTTCAAGATCAAACTGTCTACTCGTGATTGGTCCCTTTCCTTTCTTCGGAGTTTAAGCTCGCTGTTGCTACCTGTCGCAACCTACCCTTCGGCGGGAGGGCGACGCGTGACTCGCGGGATGCGTGTTCCACGAAAGGAATACGCGCAGAGTCGCCACCAACGTTTATTTGAGGAAAACGTCGGAAAAACCGGAAAAGACGCGATGTACGAACTTTTTAAGTGAAAGGCTCGGGAGTTGTATTTACGCACGGGGAAGGTATTAGCACCACACACGTCCATCACAAGGGACGGCAGCCTTTAATCGAATGTGCAAACATGACTTTGATTTTTAGTTCCCGTTTATGTCCTTATATCCTTTATACCCTTTTTATATTTTTTCCTTTTTTGCTCCTACGTATTCCTCAATTTGCGATGAGGAAATCAAACCTACGTAGTTCTTTCTTATCAAGTGATTCTTTTTTACTTAAAAGGTGATCATTTTAAGGCGTTGGACCTTGAGAATGATCCATTTTACTTAGTAGGAAATTGAAATGACAAACTTCAAGAACATATTTTTGTGGACGAGCTTGACTAGGCGAGTTGATTTTAGCCTTAGTTTCACTTTAGTTATTTAGTCAATTCGATTAAGAATGAGAAATCCCAAAGAGAAAACGTCCGTTTGATTTTCCGCTTTATTTTACTAAAGATGTTGTTTTTTATTATATTATTTTTTACCTCTTTTTTTGATTTCCAACGTGGTTACGGCACGACCGAACGATCGGAATTCATTTTAACCGAAGTTAACGGATAATACAATTCAAACGTTCGGTGGAAATTTATTTTATTTTTAGGTTAAGCGAGAAATGACTTAAATAAAATGGCTTAAGAACGTCAAAAGGGGGTATAAAAAGTAAATGAAACAAGAATTAAAATACACGAAACTTACGAATTTCATAACGATACTTGTTTTCTTTCCGTAATGTTACGGAACCTTGTGGATTACATAATCATCCCCTTTTTGACTTACGGAATGTTACGGAACCTCACTAACTGCACAACGATGCTTCCATTTGATTTCCGGTGTGTCACGGAACCTTACGGATTGTGCATCAATATTTTCTTTTGTTTTTCGGCACGTCCTGGAATTTCACAAATTGCCTAATGATGGGTGCCAAGCACCTCACAAGGACCAAAGAAAAGTCGCATGTCATCAAGCAAAGGTCCCCGGACGAAATTAGGGTATGACAGTTGCCCCTCTTTACTTGTCTTTTATTGGAAATAAAAGGAAAGTAAAGATAAGACACTAATTTCGTTTCTCTCGGTTGACGAGAGTCGCGGGTGACCATAAAATTTCCGCATGCAAATGACTTGTTGTTCCCGACGGAACAAAAGGTGCAGAAGACGATGTCAGTCTCTGCATGCTATCAAGCGTTCTGTCTTACAGATAGCAAAAGAATGTTTATACGGATAACCACTCGGGTATTTCCGCCCGTCAGCGTGACTCAAAAGTCAGTATGACAGATCTTGTGAGCGCGGAAGATGATGTAAATCTCCGCATGTCATCGGGCCCGCCGCCTCTGGATGACAAAGGGTGCAGAATGACCAAATTTTGTCTCTGCGTGCCATCGGACACGACTGTGTCTGAATGGCAAAGGGGTGCGGAATGACCAAATTTTGTCTCCGCGTGTCATCGGGCCCGCCGCCTCTGGATGACAAAAGGGTGCAGAATGACCAAATTTTGTCTCTGTGCGCCATCGGACACGACTGTGTCTGAATGGCAAAGGGGTGCGGAATGACCAAATTTTGTCTCCGCATGTCATCGGGCCCGCTGCCTCTGGATGACAAAGGTGCAGAATGACCAAATTTTGTCTCTGCGTGCCATCGGACACGACTGTGTCTGAATGGCAAAGGGGTGCGGAATGACCAAATTTTGTCTCCGCATGTCATCGGGCCCGCCGCCTCTGGATGACAAAGGGTGCAGAATGACCAAATTTTGTCTCTGCGTGCCATCGGACACGACTGTGTCTGAATGGCAAAGGGGTGCAGAATGACCAAATTTTGTCTCCGCATGTCATCGGGCTCGCCGCCTCTGGATGACAAAGGGTGCAGAATGACCAAATTTTGTCTCTGTGTGCCATCGGACACGACTCTGTCTGAATGGCAAAGGGGTGCGGAATGACCAAATTTTGTCTCCGCATGTCATCGGGCCCGCCGCCTCTGGGTGACAAAGGGTGCAGAATGACCAAATTTTGTCTCTGCGTGCCATCGGACACGACTATGTCTGAATGGCAAAGGGGTGCGGAATGACCAAATTTTGTCTCCGTATGTCACATGACCTCAGGGTCAGTATGACAGATTTTGTGGGACGGCCGACAAAAGCAATGTTGTTGCTCCTACGTATCCTCCAATGAGCAACTCAGACCTACGTAGTTCTAGATAACTTCTGAGACTTGAAAAAGTCTCCACCGGAAGATGTTGACATCTCCGGAAAGGGTGCCAATGACCACACTGGCCTTTGCTCATCAATCACACTTGGGGTCACTGAATGACGAGGTGCAGATAACCGTAAGGTGTCTCCGCGGGCTACCAGCTCTCGGGTCATGGTAACAAAAAGCGGTGCGGTCGACAAAAGCGAGGCTCTTGCTCCTACGTATCCTCCAATGAGGAACTCAGACCTACGTAGTTCTGGATAACTTGTGAGACTTGAAAAAGTCTCGGTGTTTTCTCCACTAAAATGCAAACATGCTTTAGCAAAGAGACAAATATTCCAACTGATTTAGAGCAGCATATGCTTTTTTGAGTGACAAACAATGCGTCTACCAGGGAAGGAGAGTCTGTTGATGAAATCCCCCATAACCATAAATGAGATTTTGGATATTAGCATTTCGTTTCTAAATGACCATTTAGAGGAAACACTGGGTTAGACAAAAATAGAAGAAATCCACTCAAGTTGTATCAATCTCGCACATGTAAGTGTTTTATCCTAATTCCGAACCATAGATATGTCATGACTTGACTTTGCAAATTATTTCCTATCAAATCAAAAATTACATGCGTGATCATGGATCAATAGGACTTCCCTTGGGAATGGGTTCTTTTGGTGAGTTTTTCGGCTTTTGATTTTTTGGCTTTTTCCTTTTCTGGTTTTGTTTTGCGCGGGGCGAACAAGTCACCGACGCACAGGATTTTGGTTGGTAATCAAAGGGAGAAGACCACTTTCAGGTCGTGGTTTCCTTTCCTTCCTTTTGTTCATTTGGTGACAATTCCGTATATGTTCAGATATTGTCTGGTCCAAAGACCTTTCTGCATATTTCTTCTGTTTTCTTTCGATCCTTGATCAGGAGCTTTCTTTCCTTTTCTTTCTTCCTTCTTTACTTTCTCCCATTCTTTGATTGGGAATTTTCTTTCTTTTCTTTTTGCTTTTTCCCACTCTTTGATTGGGAATTTCCTTTCTTTTCTTTTTTGCTTTCTCCCTCTCTTTGATTGGGAATTTCCTTTCTTTTCTTTTTTTTTGCTCCCGAGGGTAAGGATTGACATTCTCACCCTGGGTCAAGGTTTATGGTGAGTCAGGATTTTGGCTCAAGGCTTGTAGAATGGCTAGACATGATACATGTCAGGGTTTGGTTTGGTTCAAGGATAAAAGGGATGCCCCACATTATTTCCATGACACAAATGCAAGAATGATGATTTGGAAACTTTATGCTAAACTGGTCATGCATGCACCTATGTGGACACTCAAGTGTCAAATTTTTATGGTCATGTGATGCTAGGGCTTAGGATTTATTTCCTCTATTTTAAATCAACCCAACGTGTCCAAAATATGTTCTTTTATCAATTTGTGCATTCATCCGAGTCCATTTTGGGCGTCCGGGGAATTTTCACAGCGTTTACCCTTCGGGTGTACACACACATTTCTTCCAAAAATAGCTATGATCAGCGAATTTTTTTCAAAGAAAAGTTGGACGTCATCTCTTTTCAAAAGCATGTTGGTTTTTCAACTAGACAACTTATTTTCCTTTTCTTTTTCCTCTCTTTTTTCTTACTTGCTCTCCCTTTTTTATTTTCTTATTTGCTCTCTTTTTTTGTTTTGTTTTTGACTTTTATTATTATTATTATTATTATTATTATTATTATTATTTGGTTTTTTGGACGATGTTCCTAAACGAAGAACTCTACACGGTTCCAGAGTTTCAAACGTCATTGATAGTAATGATATAAACACTAACGCAAAAATCCAAACAAAATTGTATGCGTTGTACAAACGACAATCGAGACAACAAAAACAAACATTAGTATCTCAAGTCAAAACATAACATAAAAATGATAAACAAAATATGAAAGAAAACATGAATCTGGGGATCTCCCAGTCATGTAGCTCCACTCCCTCCCAAGAAGTCAAGCAAATCGGCCATCTCCTCGTCCTCGTAGGCCTCCTCTCCATCGCCGGGAACTTCCGGTGGTGCCTCTCCTGCTTGGGCCTCGGGCCAATCCCCGGGCCATGCGACCTCTGCCCTGAACTGGTCTGGAGTAGGGCATGAAAAAGAAGCGAAGCCCTGGCTCTGCATGCTGAGGCTCATCTGGTACAGACAATCATGGGTCTGCACATGTGCCCGGTGGTTGGCCGCCTGTTGGCGAACCAAATGCCGTAAATACTGCTCCATGTCAAATGACCCAACCTGGCTAGCCTGATGAGGTGGTGGGGGCGCGCCTGCGGCCTGTGGAGCATCACCCTGAGCCTGTCTCTGGGTACAGTACTTCTCAATAAAAGCCCGAGTGATGGGTGGCCGAATTACCTTGGTAGGTGCAACGGGGACTCCGAACGACTGGCAGAGTCCTGTGATCAGTGCGGGAAATCCCAGGGCCCTGTTGGACTTATCTGGGTCCAAAGGGTGCCTAGTAGGCGCCATACCTGCAAAAATATAGATGGCATCAGCGATTAACTGAGCCACATGAACACTCATCCATGTCAGGATGGCGTACACCAGCTGACACTTCGGCAGGGGGAGGTCGGAATTATGATCGCTGGGCAGGATGTTGCTGAGGAGCAACGTCATCCATATCTGGGTCAGGGTGGTCATGTTGGTGCGCATGATTCGCACTCGCCTCCCTGCAGCAGTCCGGGCAAAATCCTGCCCCGGTATACATAGCAGTTGGGCGATGGCCTCCTCATCAAACCCATCAGACCGGTTCCTCCTCTGGCCATACTCGCACTCTTGGCCCTCTTCCAGCACTAACGGATATCCCAGGAGCTGACCGATAGCATCTGCATCGAACGGGATCCACTGACCCCTTACCCAGGACCTCATGTCACGCACACCCTCCTCTGTTGGCCAAGCATTGGCATAAAACTCAAGGACTATTTCTGGATCGAACATGGCCATGGGAGTAACCAGTGATGTCCACTGCCGGCGCCCTATTTCCTCCTGGAAATCAGTATACTCGTTGTCCCTGAGCTGGACGCGTCACTCCCGGAGAAACGACCATCCCTTGATGGCCTCCAAGCGCTGCTGGTGTACCGCGCTCCTAAAACGGTGACTGTCATACTCAGGAGCGGAACTAGTTCCTTCGGCCGCCTTATCCTTCCTGGACCTCTTTGAGGCAAGCTTCCTCGGGGCCATTTCCTGTGAGAGCAAACATTTGGAAAGTTAGTTTTACCAAGAAATGCTACTCTTAAAACAAAAATGGCATACAACATACAAACATCAATGTAAATTTAGAGTAAACTTATGCACATACTTCTTTACGAACGTTCACTTGCACAAGACATTCTTATAACTAAGAAAAACGCACCCATGTACAATCAAGGCACATCCGTTACCTAGATTATTTATATGTACTTCCAAGGTGTATTTGCTACCTACATCACATGCACTTCCTTGGCTAAATTTACATACATGCATACTCAAAGCATTTGGGGTACCAAAAATTGCACATGTGCACATTCCGGTATTTCTAATATTTATGCATATACAAACTTTGTGATGAATCTTGGCTATCTACACAATAAGGTGATACATTTCATGCTTTATTCAAGTGCTTTGGCTACCTAAAGCCGCATGCGAATTCAAGTATATTTCCTTTTGCTGACTAAAATTGTATTCAAATTTAAAAGGTATTTTTTTGTAATGTATTTTCTTTACATAACATGCAATATGTATATATTTTTTGTGAGACATTTTGACTACCCAAAATTTCATGTACATACACCCTAGTATTTTGCTACCATACCCAAAGTGTAAATTGCCAAAGGTATTTTGCTACCTATTTTAAACCTACACATTTATGATGAGCAAAATTCCTAAACATCTAGACGTAGGGAAATTATTGTAGCGTGGCCCATAGCTGATTGCTGGCCAAAAAGGGTAACTTTACCCAATATGCACCTCCTCTTGTGTTCTTTTGCATAAAAACTTTGGTTCCTAGGCCTAGGATATATGTGGGGCAATTACTCTAACCTTTTTCGGGAATGAATGCATGTCCCAAAAAATAGAAAATATGTGCAAACCAAAATGCCCCATGGGTTGTTTCCTTACAAAGGTCACGTGCTAATGCCATTGAGGCATTTCACCGAACACTTGGTGGGCGCGCGTTTAGGTATCAATAGCAAGAGAACGGGGACAATGTGGCATGTCCCATTGCTTCAAAATGCATTATAGGCCTAGGGCCATCCCATACAAACCCCCAATCCAACCCAATTAAGCAAGAAAACAAACCAAAATTGCCCCACATATTTGAGCACATTCCCATATTTTAGAGCACCAAAAGGAGATCAAAATACACCAATGAAAAGCTAGAAAGCTTAGGGATGGAATACTTACTTGTTGGTGATGAACAAAAGCGCGAAACGAAATCAAAAAATGCGAAAAATGATGACCCTAGGGCTGCAAACTCGTAAATCCCGTGGGTATGGCTTTTGAAAGGGGCGAAAAGAAGTTTTTGAATGCAAAAACGTCCCCCCTTTCGTCATCCTTATATTTTGGTGCAGGGGTGGCTCGCCCAGGCTAGAACCCTCACCATTATACTAGATGAAGAATGAAGACTCATGTTGGTTTCTAAGTTGTGGTTCTTTCTTGTTGGGGGTTTGAAAACAAAAGGTAAAAGAAACTATGATTGAAACTAGCCAAAATAAACACTAAAAGAGGTGTGAAAGATAAGGTAACTAATTGGTAAAAGGCAAGCTATCTAGGCGGTTTGACAATGGAAGGTAAAGGAAATAAGCAATCAAAGTAAGCAAGAAATGTAAACTAGGCGAATCCTAAGAGTGTTTGGATGACCACATTTAAGGTTCCCAACAAAACACTCACAATTCTAAGGGAAAATTGCCTAAAATTATTACACACAAATGGAAGTAGGGTGACCTATTGGAGGCTCCCAACTTACTTCCAATGAAAGGCCTTTTCGTTACAAAATTTGAAAGCAATGAAAGTAAGTAAATTGTCAATTACAAAATTGCAAAGAGACCTTTTGGTGGTTTTTCTCTCTTTGGTGATTCACTCAATTTGGAGTGCTTCTTAGTCCAATAACTCTTAAGGTGGTTGGCCCCTTGCTTCTTGACCCAAATTCTTCAAGGGATGGCACCAATCCTCCTTTCCAATTCCCCTATATGGCAACTCACAAACAAGGAAACAAAGAGACAAACAATAACCAAAGACAAAAAAAATGAAATGAAAGCTAAACCAATGGAGTTTTAACAAGAAAATTTTTCAAGGATTATTCAACAATTAAAGCAATGAAAGGGACATAGAAGCAAGCTAGGACTCAAAGAGAAACTTAGAATGGCTCTAGAGTAGAGTAAAAAAACTAAAAAAAGACTCAACAAACCTCTAGCTTTGGAACTTGTTTTCACACTAATTTTCAATTGAAATTTTGTAACTAATATTGGTATGAAATAGACACCAAGATTGGTATGAGCAAAAACAACAAGCACACTTCCCTTTCACCTTTTTTTTCTGGATACTAATTTTTCTGCCAACTTGTGTGATTTTTCTTATTTTTTCCTTTTATCCAAATCACTTGGTTCTTTTTTAATAAATTTTTTCCAGATGTCTAGAAAATTTAGTAAACATTTCAGCTCAAAATTCGCAGTGACCAATTATCAGTAAGTTTAACAAGTTCGTATGTCCAAGCTGCCAGCACCAGCAAATTTAGTCTTCAAATTTTTTTAGCATGGAATATTGATTGCCTTGGGCTTACTTTTAACCTTCCTATGTATGTTGAACTCACTAGGCTTGTTTACCACAGTTTTAGGAGTTCAATATTCACTTAGGATCAAAACTTCAGCCAGCAATTCATTCACCAAAACTCAAATTCACAATAGACACAATCATAAGGAAACCTAAAAGTTCAAGAAAAGGTTCAAATCAAAGACTCTCTAAGAATTTTGCATGAACATGTTAAGGACTAATTAACATGCAAGATTTGACTCAAATCAAATAATAGGATAAAATAATTTCATACACTCATGAACAAATGAGTTAGACAAAGAAACAAGAAAAATAAAATTCAGCACAACATCAGAAATCTTATGTGACAAGTTTCATGACTAGACATGACTTTTATGAAAAAACTACAATAGGTGAACAAGTCACTCTAGATTTTTGAGGTTTTATTCTACTTTAATGTTTTTGTAAGAATTTTATGGTTTAGGTTTCAGCCACAAAAAATATCAAGACAAAACTCAAAGAAACCTAAACTCAACACAACTCATGGTTCAAGAACATGAACAAGAAATTTGAACCATAGAAAATCAAATCTAGCTTCTATAGCAAGATTAATCGGTGGAAATTCTAAAGAATCATATTAACAACATTTAACACAAGACATGTGAGGAGATACATGTAGAAAATGAAGAAACAACAATGGAGGAGAAGGTAAAGTTGAAAATTAATGGAGGTTTAAGGAGCACCTACTTGAAGCTCTTATGCTCTAATTATCACTTGATGGAAGCTTGCTTGTGGAGCTTCTATGGAGACTGGATCTTTGAGCTTCAATGAGGTCCTTCAATGGTGATTTTCCACCATGGAGATGCCGCGGAAGACAAAGGAAAAGAGGTGAGAGAAGGCATCATCCACTAGGGAATAAGCCATGGAAGAAGGAGCTTTGCCACCAAGAGAGTGCCTTGGAGAGGGTGCTTCAATGGAGGAAAAGAAAGAGAGAGAGAAAGAGAGAGGGGGGAGCACGAAATTGAAGGAAGAAAAGAGGAAGAGATGTTGAACTTTTAAGTTTGTCTCACAAGACTTTCGTTCATCAAAGTTACCATAAGTGTTACACATACTTCTATATATAGCCTAGGTAGCTTCCTTGAGAAACTTCCTTGAGAAGCTTCCTTGAGAAGATTCCTAGAGAAGCTAGAGCTTAGCTACACACACCTCTCTAACAGCTAAGCTCACCTCTTTGAGATAAGAAGCTAGAGCTTAGCTACACACCCCCTATAATAGCTAAGTTCACCCTCATGCCAAAATATAAAAAAAAGTCCCTACTACAAAGACTACTCAAAGTGTTCTGAAATACAAGGCTAAAACCATATATTACTAGAATGGCCAAAATACAAGGTCCAAAAGAAGGAAAAACCTATTCTAATATTTACAAGGAAGAATGGACCCAACCTTGGCCCATGGGCTCAGAAATCTATCCTGAGGTTCATGAGAACCCCAGGGCCTTCTTTAGCAGCTTTAGCCCAATCCTCTTGGAGTCTTCTATCCAATACCCTTGGGGGGATGGATTGCATCAGGCTCACTTTTGTGAGTCATCATCTTCTAACTCACCTACATCCAGGGAATCTAAAACAATAGAATTTGAAGCCGAAGTCATGGCTGAAGAGCAACCTCGAAGAGTGACCTTCGAAGATTACTCAAGTACTTCGGTGCTGCAATATTTCTCAAGTGTTGCGCGGCCAGAGGTTCAGGCACAAAACTTAACTTACCCACCTTCATTGATATAGCTAATACAGAGCAATGTGTTACATGGTTTACCAAATGAAGATCCATACTCACACTTGGCAATGTATATTGAGATTTGTAATATTGTTAAGCTTGTCGGTGTACCTGAAGATGCTATTAGGCTCAGCCTATTTTCGTTTTCTTTACCTGGGGAGGCCAAGAGATGGTTGCATTCATTCAAGGGCAATAGTTTAAAGACCTGGGATGAGGTTGTTGAGAAGTTTCTAAAAAAATATTTCCCCGAGTCTAAAACTACAGAGGGAAAAGCTATAATTTCTTCATTCCATCAGTTTCCCAACGAATCTTTGAGTGAAGCATTAGAAAGATTCTGTAGCTTGCTGCAGAAAACTCCCACTCATGGTTTTGCAGAGCCTATACAGCTGAACATCTTCAGTGATGGGTTACGGTCGCAGTCAAAGCAGTTACTCAATGCTTTTGTAGGAGGAAAAATTAAGTTGAAGACACCTGAAGAAGCCATGGACTTAATTGAAAATATGGCTACCAGTGACCACACAATTTTGCATGATAGAGTTCATATTCCTACCAAGAAGAGTTTATTGGAGCTTTCATCACAAGATGCCTTGTTGGCCCAAAATAAGTTGTTTTCCAAGCAACTTGAAGCTTTAACTGAAACACTAAGTAAGTTGCCAACTCAATTGCATGCTAGTCAACCTTTACCTTCATCTGTATTGCAGGTTACAGGTTGCACACTTTATGGTGGAGCTCATGGGTTAGGCTTGTGTATTCCCACTGAAGAAACATCTCATGAAGTTAATTACATTGGAAACCAGCCTAGACAAAATTTTAATGCAGGTGGATTTTCTGGATTTCAACATGGCCAACCTTACCAGCAACATAATCAATTGAGAACTCACCCTGGTAATCAGTTCAATAAAGAACAGGGTGGGCTACCTAACAGGCCATAGCAACAAGGGCCTAGCTTATCTGAGAGAACAACAAAGCTGGAAGAAACTTTTGCTCAGTTTATGCTGGTCTCATTGACTAATCATAAGAGCACAGAGTCAGCCATCAAAAATCTAGAGGTCCAGGTAGGGCAGCTAGCCAAACAACTTGCAGAAAAATCTTCTAGTACTTTTGGAGCTAACATCGAGCAGAATCCAAAAGAAGAATGCAAGGCTGTGATGACCCGAGGAAGGAAGGTAACCATGGAGAAGGAGAAAATGGTGGAGGATGACAAACAACTGCTGGTAATTGAACCAGCACCTGAACCAGTGTAACCCTTTTGTGAACTTATAGAGGAGGAAGAAGAAGAGGAGGATGAACAGATGAGAGAGACACCAATAATTTTGAGTGAAAAAGAAATAAATGAAAAAGGAAAGAAAGAAAAAGATAAAGAAAAATAAAATGAGAAAAATGAAAATGAAAAAGAGAGAAAAGAAGAGAAGAGAAAAAGCAAGAGTGAGTGTGCTAGAGAGAAATAGAAAGAAGCATCTTCAGCTGAAGGGAGATAAGTACCATATCCTTTGGTACCTTCTAGGAAAGACAAAGAAAGACATCTAGCTAGATTTCTAGATATTTTCAAGAAGCTAGAAATTACCATGCCCTTTGGAGAAGCTCTACAACAGATGCCACTCTATGCTAAATTTCTGAAAGACATGCTAACTGGGAAGAACAATTACATCCATAGTGACACCCTAGTTGTGGAGGGAAACTGCAGCGTTGTGATTCAATGTATCCTTCCACTGAAACATAAAGATCCAGGCAGCGTCACCATTCCATGTTCTATAGGTGAAGTTTCTTTTGGAAAAGCTCTTATTGATTTGGGAGCCAGCATTAATTTGATATCGTTTTCCATGTGCCAGAGACTAGGAGAGTTGGAGATAATGGCTACTAGGATGCCTTTACAGTTAGCAGATCGCTCCATCACCAGACCTTATGGAGAAATTGAGGATGTTCTGGTTCAGGTCAAGCATCTTATCTTTCCTGCTAACTTCATTGTAATGGACATTGAGGAAGATGTAGATATTCCCTTAATTTTGGGATGTTCATTTATGTATACTGCAAGCTGTGTAGTAGACATGGGAAAGAAAAAGTTAGAAATGGGTATTGAAGACCAAAAGATCAGCTTTGATCTATTTAATGAAGAAAGAAAATTATTGGACCAGAATGTTTGTTTACAGGTGAAGGAGTTAGATGAGAAGGTTCTAAAGGAGAGAACCAAGGTTGATCCAGGATAACAAAGAGCTATGCGTCAAGCTAATGACGTTAAATGAGCGCTTACTGGGAGGCAACCCAACCCTTTTTAATTTTGTTTTTTTCTTGCATTTAGTCTAGTTTGATTGCTTGTGATTGTGTGATATTCAACATGTTTGGTATTGAAGAAAGGGGATTCATGAGCTTTTGTGAAGAAGTGGACAGAAAAAGAACTTAGAAAAATTTTCAGTTGTTCACTTGCTAAGCGCAACACTCGTGCTAAGCACCAAGTCTTCATGCGCTAAGCGCTTGGACCCCTGACTAGTGGTTGGATGGTCATGCTAAGCATGCTTTGCCGCGCTCAGCCCAAATACCTCTCTGGATTTTAATTCTTTCGAATTGGGCTTAGCGAGGTGATGCGTTAAGCGCAATTTCTTCTCTGTTTTGAAAATCTTTGGAATAGCGCTAAGCGCCAGAGAAGCGCTAAGCGCGGGCCATCACTGCATTTAGAAGCATGTTTATGTGCTAAGCGCCACCTTTGGCGGCTAAGCACAAGTTGCAAGACCAACCAAGTATCCGCTAAGCGCGACCTTGCGCGCTAAGCCCAAAAGCTTCTCTGGAATTTTAAAATTTTGAATTGGGCTTAGAGATCAGACGCGCTAAGCGCATGGGCTTTAAAACTCAAACGTAATATTGTCTCACTAAGAGCGGTTGTGCGCTAAGCAAGCAATAAGAAACTGCTAAAATGAAATGGGAACTGCTTAAGCTGTTACCATTTTCACTCAAAGAGCATTTTCCCCTCATGTGTCCATTTGCCCATTTCTTGCATTTCCTATGCTTTGTGAATCAAAGCTCCTAACTTTCCCTGCATTTCCTGCTTCTTCTTGCATCTGACACCTCAATCCAAGTAAGCTTTTACTTTGTTTCAGTTTCTTTCAAAGTTTCAAACTTTAGGATAGTGGATTTAGTGATTGTTAGGTAGAATTTCTATTTAGGTTTAGTGTTATTAGGTTAGTCATAGTTAGAATAGACTTAGGGTTTTACTGTAGGAGTAATGTAGTTGTTCTGATTAGGGTTTAGTGGCCTAATAGAGGCCTTAGTCGAAAGGGGTGAGAAACCCCAGGTTTTTCTGGAAATCACAATGAACGCGCTAAGCGTCATGCTACGCTAAGCGAGTTCATCACTTCTGCTGAAGATTTTGATTCCCAAATGAACACGCTAAGCGTGGCCCTGTCGCACTAAGCGCGTTCATCTTCTCTATTGAATATCAATGTTGAACTCACTAAGCGCGCCTGGGCGCTAAGCGAGGGATGTGTTTCAGACACTTAAAATTGTCTTTGTTTTGATCGCTCAGCGTGCGTGTCACGCTAAGCGCTATTTTGTCTCTGCTTTTCAAATTTTTTGGAATTGGGCTTAGCGAGCCTGCTCGCTAAGCCTGTGCTTTCTTTTTGAGTGGTTGCGCTAAGCGCTAATCCCTCTCTGTTTTGAAAAATTGTGGAATTGGGCTTAGCGAGCCTACTCGCTAAGCCTATTCTGCAAAAAAAAAGATTTGTTGTGTTCTCGTGCTAAGGGCATGGCTATCGCGCTTAGCCCATGAGTAAATTTTCATAAGGTGCGCTAAGCGCCCAGTCTTATTTCTAGTTTTATTTTCTACTTTTCTTTTTGAATAAATCCTGTGTAATCTTATCTTATGCTTCTATTGTTTTACAGATGGCTTCACGAAAGAGGAAGGCAACAACTTCAATACCCCAGGCCAGATATAACAGATCTAGATTTACATCCCAAGAGGCCTGGGACCACTACACAGATAATGTAAAGTTGTATGTCACTGAGTTTGATGAATTCAGAAGGGAATTGGAGAGGAGAAATTAGCATAAGGAGCTTACAAACTTCATAGATGGGAGCATAGATGTGGCAGTAGTGAAGGAGTTTTATGCAAATCTCTATGACCCGGAAGACAAATCGCCCAAGCAAGTAAGGGTTAGGGGGCATCTAATTAAATTTGATGTTGATGCCCTCAACACCTTCTTCCATACACCGGTGATCATTGAGGAAGGGGAGAGCCTCCCAGCTTACTCCAGATTTACCAGGTTAAGGCCAGATCCGTAAGAGCTGGCAGCCCACTTATGTATCCCTGGAAGGGGATTTGAGGTGAATGCAGACGGGCTGCCTCTGAAGATTCTGAGGAAGAATTTGACTACACTAGCCCAAACATAGAGTGTACTATCTTTTTCTAACTTGGCCCCTACGTCCCACACTTTAGATATTACTTTGGACAGGGCCAGGTTAATATATGGGATTATTCAAAAGATGGACATGAACCTTGGGTACCTCATCTCGAGTCAGATTACTCTTATTGCTCAGCAAGACTCCCTGAGGCTAGGTTTTCCTGCCCTCATCACTGCCTTGTGCAAGGCCCGGGGAGTCACCTCTGACTCTTTGACTTTCGAGAACTTGAGCCAAGCCATTAATTTGGCATATGTTAAAAAGAACTACCGGAACCTGGATGACCCTCGGTCACTTTTCGGGGAACCCAAAATTCCAAGGTTAGGATATCTGAGGCCCTATCTACTTCAGCTCCCCCTATCTCAGCTCCTTCTACCTCTCCCCTCCCTCTAGCACTAGCAGCTCCAGTTCTTACAGGTTTGCTCAGAGCTCAGAGCATTTCTTATCTATGCTACAAAGCCTGCATCAAGGCCAGCTCTTGATCATTCAAAGCTTGCAAAATGTGGTCCACCAATGGCTAGTTATGAGCGTTGAAGAATTTATGCAGAAGGTGGCCTGGCAAGGAGTCTAGCCTTCTCCTTCAAGAGGGGTTGAGGCCTCTGCAGCTTAGGAGCCTCAGCCTGCACAGGAGGATGCTTCTAGTGACATCTCAGAGCCCTCTCCACCTGAGCCCTTCATTTTTTAGGAGGATGTTGCAGTACCCGAGCCATCTCCTCAACCTGAGCCTGAGCCTGAGCCATCTGCACCAGTGCCGGACTTGCCTATTTCTCAGGATCCACCATCTGCACCAGCACTAGACCTGAACGAGCATGCAGAGGATCATTCATAGGATGGTTGACAGGATCTTTATTTTCTTACACTTTGAAAAATTTATATTATTCTGTCTTCAGTACATTTTATGTTTATGTTTCAATTTTTAAATTTCAGTTCATAGTTATATTTTGTTTGGTAGCTTGTATAAAAGCTTGATTGAACAATGCACTTATTTTATTCAGGGGTTGATGTTTGATTTTGGAAATCAGTGTTTGTTGATTGACTTGAATGAATCAATTGTATGATTTGAGTGGATTGGAATGCATAGATCATATGCCTTGAATGAGCATGCAATCATTAGAAGAGAAAGAACATGAAATTAGGATTATGACTGAAAATGCTAGTCGGTTGGTCAGATTGATTGTGAAGGAATACGTTAACCGTAACCCGGTGAGAGTGTGATCTTTAATTGTGAGAGAACGACTAACATTAAGTAATGATTTTTTGCATGAATCTCTGAAGTATGGAATGAATGCATGAAATTCAGGATGATGAAAACCATGTTTTGATTGAAAGTAGCCACTTAGCCAAAAAGCTTACCTTGTGTATGAATGAATTATCCTTTGCACCCAGTTGGAGCTGAAAGTATGGTTGTTTGATTGAACCTTGAGCCTGTACAATTCATCTCTTGCTACCTTGTCTTAGGTTGTAGGAGAGCATCATTCATAGAAAGAATCTTGGTTCAAGGCAAATTTGCTCCAAATTTGGGGGAGTTACGTTTCAAGTTAAATTTGTCCCAAATTTGGGGGAATCACTGGGTAAAAGATTGAAATGGTAAGAAAAGAGCAGCACACACAGTCAGTTAATAAGTATGTGTTAAAAAAACAGAAATTATAAAATAAAAATGTGTGTGCTGCTATTCAAGAAAAAGAAAGCTAAGTGCAAAAAATGGCAAGTAATAAGGTTGAAACAAAAAGAAAAAGGTTCATCTATGGATGAATGCTCTCCTAGAACTTAAGTTTTACATCCTAGAAAAACCATGATTTGTTTGCAGCCCAGCCTCATTACAAGCCTAGTAAAGTCCTTCGGATTTAGATTGTGTGTTCTTGACTATATGATATGAGATGAAGTGCAAAGGTTGAGACTTGTGTTAGTTGTTGATTGATAGATAACCTAAACACTTGTGCTTGAGTGAAACAGTGACCGTGAGGCTTTGCTTAATGACCCTTCCTTGATATCTGTCATTCTTACTAGCTTATTTCAGTTATGAGGCCTAATAAATATGTTGATATCTTTGAAAAGCTGCATGTCTTGTGAGAAGCTGTTGGTTGAAGCATTAAATGCCATTCATTTCATGTGATTGAATTCTTTGGAACAAACTTTGTTTTTGAATAACCACTGTGATTCTGTCACTTGAGGACAAGTGAGTTGTTCTTTCTTTTCTTGAGGACAAGCAAAATTGTAAATTTGGGGGAGTTTGTTGGTCGTCTTATACAACTAACTTTTGTATAGAAAACTTTTACAAAATGTATATAAATCCCCAATTTATAGTTTTTTTGTAGGATTGTAAATAAATTTTTCTTTGTTTTGATCTCAGTTCATTAGAAGCCTCTTTATATGGAATTAATGTTGAATTCTCTTCAATTTCAGGCAAAAAAGGAGCAACTTTGAAGAAGTGCCAAAGTGGATGTCGCGCTAAGCAAGCTCTGTGCGCTTAGTGCATATCAGCGGCTAAGCCCAGCACAAGAGCGCTTAGTGAGTCAAGGGAATCTGGAAGGGCATTTGCTATGTAAGCTCACACTTAGCGCGATATCAGCTCGCTCAACGAGTCATCTGCTGTTTTCCAGGCTCAGCACGAGATTAGTGCCAAGCTCAAATTCACTTACATGCGCTAAGCGCGAAAATGGCGCTAAGCGCGATGTCTAGGTTTTTTTAGCCCTTTTAAAGCCTGATTTGCACAGAATTGGAGAGTTTTTTTAGGGAGCAAAGCAAGGAGCCAAGTTTCCAACTTTTAGGGAGCTTTTGAGTGATTGTGAGGTGCCAAGAGGTGGAGGAGACATCCCCCCTGTGTAAGCAAACAATTTCTCTTGATTCCCTTTCTTTATTGTAAAAGGAGCTTCCTTGCCATCGAAGGCTAAAACCCTCAGTTGGGGATTTCTATTGAACAGTTGATGTAAAACCTTTTTCATATCTAATTAAGTGTGTTTTATGTGTTCATTGCTTCTATCGGTGCTTGATTGTTGCATGCTTTTGGTCTGATCACCCATTGGTGTGTGTTGTTAGGAACTTTAGCATTGGGAAATGTACTATTTCCTTAGAACTTGATAGAGCAGGGCTAGATAATTGCATTGCTAGGGATAGGGTGTAGGGTTTTAGTTTTTATTATGCTGTGATTATAATGCTGTTTAAATTAAGCCGAGTTCAACAAGAGGGATCTAAGAACGAGGTTTAGTTTAAATTAGTCTAAACTTGCGAGACATCAAGGTTTAGTACTTGAGCCTTCGGCATAGAACACAAGAACATCCTTAATTAGAGAAACATCTATAATTGCATCAACTTGTTTAGTAGGAAGACCCAATGCTTTTAGATCACTGTTTTCACACTTATTTGCTCACGTTTACTGCTTTTCCATTAGGAATATCATACTTTTACTTCAATTCACGTTTATTAATTTCTTTTTACAAAATGCTTGATTATTGAACAAAACTTCGCTAAATAAACAAGTTCCCTGTGTTCGATACTCAGATCATTCCATTTTAATTAAATACTTGACGACCCGATGTACTTGCCGGTTAAACCACTTCCGCATAAAACGAGTAATTGCAAATTTTGGAAAAAGGAACTGTGGAAGGGGGTCAACAATGGACAACCACCACAAAATAGAAGCACAAAATCATAAAAACTATGATTTGGACCTTGCAACTATGCTTAAGTGCTCATGTTCGGCATTTTTTTAAAATTATGTCCAACACATTAATGATATTCATGGCACACTTTTTCCAGAGTTTGAACATCAAAAAATCCAAAAAAAAAAGTATCGTGCACCAGTTTCATGCACAACCACCTCAAACTAGAAGCACCAAATCGAAAAAACTGAGTCGAAAAAAATATATCGTGCACCAGTTTTACTAAACATTGAACCACGAAAACATATCCAACATCTCCACTTTTGGTGCCTTATGTTTGATTCAGGACAATGTTATATGTACACATTTTTATTCTACAAGATGATGCTGATGTTCGACAAATATTCAACATTTTTTACAACAACCCATCACTACCATTTGTGGAGTTATTTGCCATAATCTATGACAATAATAACCCACCAAGCAACCAACATGGCTCAACCTCCAATCTTGAGGACTTATCCGATGAATACGAGACTTGTTGGGTCAAAAACCATGATAGTGATACTGACTCCTCTTCCGGACCTGATGGAAGTAACATGTCTCCATCCCACGAAACAATATTCAAACGGGATTGGTAATCTATGGATCATTCATGTCTTAGTTATTTCTGCTTTGAGGTTTTCATGTAGTGTGTTATGTCCATGTTCAATGATCACTTTATGTAATGAAATAAATTTTTTGTTTAAATTTAAGTTAGCAATTTTTAGTTTACCCACTTCTACTGTAGTAGGTGGCATGGTAACATAATTGTCGAAATTCACAACACTTTGCAATTTACACTACACTGTTTCAAAAAATTAAATGTCTCACCAGCAAAACTAACATAAAATGGACAACTCATAATCTCTTTTTTCACTCTAAAAATTATCATGGACATCTGCTGCATTAATTACAAGGGAAAAATTACTGCTCCAAATTGACAACACTCTGCAATTTGCACACGTCTCTAAAAATTAAATGTCTCACCAGCAAAACTGACATGAAATGGACAACTCATAATCTCTTTTTTCACTCTGAAAATTATATTGGACGTCTGCTACATTAATTACAAGGGAAAAATCACAGTCCAAATTGACAACACTCTACAATTTGCACACGTTTCTACAAAATTAAATGTCTCACCAGCAAAACTAACATGAAATGGACAACTCATAATCCTTTTTTCACTCTGAAATTATCAGGGACGTCTGCTGCATTAATTACAATGGAAAAATCACAGTCCAAATTCATAACACTCTACAATTTGCACACGTCTCTAAAAATTAAATGTTTCACCAGCAAAACTGACATGAAATGGATAACTCAATATCTCTTTTTTCACTCTGAAAATTATAATGGACGTCTTCTACATCTGTTACCAGGGAAAAAGAAACATTGGATTCTAGAGAAGCCTTTAGCAAGAACACAACTCTATCCTTATGAAATTCCAATACACATCAACATGGTAAAATGCTCATACAACTATAAATAACACAAAACACCCTTAATACAAACACATAATTTCACACAACATACCTTCATAAATGAAATTCAATCTTATAACTATGTCATTTTTGGGAGAAACAAGCAGGAAGACCATTGCTAACTCGAGATTAGCCTTCATTTTTCCAAATAGATCAATCACTCACAACCAAACTGGTGTTTATTTTCAAAGTCCCACTCCAACACCAATGTGAGTTCCTAATAATTGTTCTTTTAATACACTCAAGCGTAGAATGCACAACACCCTTCGGCTAACCATTCATAGATGCAAGTCGACAATATTTTTTTCAATCTCTACAATTAAAAAATGATGATGATGTTTGCACAATGTTAATTTGCAATGAGCAATACTCATGTGTTGGCCCTATAGAATTATTATTTACCATCAATAGAATAGCAGATGTTATACTTAACCTGATTCAATCCACTATCACTCCTACTTGTTGGATTAAGTGGCCTCGGAATAATTAAGAAGGAGGGGTTGAATTAATTATTAATGTGTCTTGACTAATTAAAAAATTTATCCTTCTTAATGTTACTAGATTTTACTAGGCTTTTACTACTAAGTTAAGAAAGTAAAGAACAGAAACAATAACTTAACCAAAAGTAAAAGCGGCAATTAAACGTACACAGTGGAAATTAAAGAGTGTAGGGAAAAAGAAGACAAACACAAGATTTATACTGGTTCGACAACAACCAGTGCCTACATCCAGTCCCCAAGCAACCAACGGTTCTTGAGATTTCTTTCAACCTTGTAAAATCCTTTACAAGCCAAAGATCCACAAGGGATGTACCCTCCCTTGTTCTCTTTGAACAACCAAGTAGATGTATCCTCCACTTGAACTGATCCACAAGAGATGTACCCTCTCTTGTTCTCAGTATAACAACCCAAGTAGATGTACCCTCTACTTGTACCACAAAGGATGTACCCTCCAATGTATTAAGACAAAGAATTCTCAGGCGGTTAGTCCCTTGAATCTTTGTAAGGGGGATACAAAAGATATCTCATGCAGTTAGTCCTTTGAAATCTTTCGTATAAAGGGAAATGGAAAAAGATATCTCAGGCGGTTAGTCCTTTGAAATCTTTTGTAAGAAACAGAAGATATCTCAGGCGGTTATTCCTTTGAAATATTTTGTCAGGAGGGAGAAGGAAAGAAGAAGAAGAATAGCACAAGTTTTTGGTCAATGAAATTTTCTTGAAAGAGAAAATATTGAACAAAAACTTTTAGAAAGATGAAGAGAAATGAATAAAAGAAATCTGTTATGCATGAAAAGGAATTAGTCTCATAAATTCGTGCCATGGTCACATATTTATAATCATTTGATGACTCAAGTTAAAGTTTGTGACTCTTGGAAATTTCTTTAAAACTAGTCACTTTTTAAAAGTTGTGACTCTTTTGAAAACTAGTCACTTTAAAAGTTGTGACTCTTTTGAAAACTAGTCACTTAAAGGTTGTGACTTTTGAAAAACTCTTCAGAAACAAGTCAATTTAAAAATTGTGACTTTTAGTAATTTATTTTTTGAAATCAGTCACTGGTAATCGATTATCATCATAGTGTAATCGATTACACATCAACAGATGTGACTCTTCATGTTTAAATTTGGAAATCAAAACGTTTAGAAACACTGGTAATCGATTACAAGTATTGTGTAATCGATTACACAAGTTTGAAATGATTTGAAAAAGTTTTATCACAAGTTGTGACTCTTGAAATTTGAAATCTCATGTTTTAAAACATTGGTAATCGATTACATGATTATAGTAATCGATTACAGCTTTGTTATTTACTTTTGCAAAGTATGCTGGCTACTGGTAATCG
>NC_038256.2:20339154-20470419 GCF_000004515.6 Glycine max
CATTCATCCTTGAAACTCATTGGACTCTTGATTCTTCGGCATCATCAGAGGGGTTTCAAGAATCAAGATCAAGATTCAAGAATAATCAAGATCAAGATTCAAGTAAAGAATCAAGACTCAAGATTCATGAATCAAGAGAAGACTCAATCAAGATAAGTATTAAAAGAGTTTTTCAAAACATTGAATAGCACAAGAATTTTTCAAAAAGAAAAATCTTTTACTAGAGAGTTTTACTCTCTAGTAATCGATTACCAGAAGGCAGTAATCAATTACTAGTAGCCATCATTCTTTTCAAAACTGATTTACAAAGTTGTAATCGATTACTATAATCATGTAATCGATTACCAATGTTTTAAAACGTTAGATTTCAAATTTCAAGAGTCACAACTTGTGATAAAACTTTTTCAAATCTTCAAACTTGTGTAATCGATTACACAATACTTGTAATCGATTACCAGTGTTTCTAAACGTTTTGATTTTCAAATTTAAACATGAAGAGTCGCATCTGTTGATGTGTAATCAATTACACTATGATGGTACTCGATTACCAGTGACTGATTTTGAAAAATAAATGACCAAAAGTCATAATTCTTAAAGTGACTTGTTTCTGAAGAGTTTTTCAAAAGTCACAACCTTTAAGTGACTAGTTTTCAAAAGAGTCACAACTTTTAAAGTGACTAGTTTTCAAAAGAGTCACAACTTTTAAAGTGACTAGTTTTCAAAAGAGTCATAACTTTTAAAAAGTGACTAGTTTTAAAGAAATTGCCAAGAGTCACAAACTTTAACTTGAGTCATCAAATGATTATAAATATGTGACCATGACACGAATTTAAGAGACTAATTCCTTTTCATGCATAACGGATTTCTTTCATTCATTTATCTTCATCTTTCATAGAGTTTTCGTTCAATACTTTCTCTTCCAAGAAAAGTTCATTGTTCAAAAACTTGTGCTACTCCTCAATGCAAGAAGAAGAAGAAGAACAACAAGAAGAAGAATATGATGATGAAGAGGAACTCTCACTCTTTGTGAAGAAGTTTCATAAATTCCTCAAAAATAGAAGAATGGAGAGAAGCCATAACTTCAACAATGGGAAGAGATCTCAAGAAGTTTCTCCAACACTTAAATGCTATAAGTGTAATCAACCCGGTCACATAAAGGCAAACTTCCCCTCAAATGAGTCATGGCCCGAGAAGAATGAGAAGAAAAGCTATAAAGAAAGAAGATCCAAGAAGGCGTATATTTCTTGGGATGACAATGACTCATCCGATGGTTCGGAGAAGGAGATCAACCTTCTATCCAAGGACTATGAAAATGATGAGAACATCTCTCAAGAAATTTAAGCAAGAAAAACAAAAGTCTGACTTCCATCTTTAAAGATCTAAGCACTTGAATCATGAAAAAGGTAACATCAAAACCATTATCTTTTAAATTAAGTTGATTGAAATTTTTCTTTCATTTAACTTGTTTATATGATGACTAACAAAATTTTATTTGTTTGTCTTGTTTGATTGTTATAATGAGTTTGTGTTCATATGTTTAGTTGAGTTATCTTCCTTTCTCAAAATATAAAGCTTATCATTAAAATAAATCTAAATGGTTGATGATGCCATGATCTATAATTGTTGTACGATTACTTGTTGTTGGATCAAGTGGCCTCGAAATAATTAAGAAGAGGGGGTTGAATTAATTATTAATGTGCCTTGACTAATTAAAAATTTATCCTTCTTAATGTTACTAGATTTAATTAGGCTTTTACTACAAAGTTAAGAAAATAAAGAATAGAAAAAGAAACTTAACCAAAAGTAAAAGCGATAATAAAAGTGCACAGCGGAAATTAAAGAGTGTAGGGAAGAAGAAGACAAACACAAGAGTTTTATACTGGTTTGGCAACAACCCGTGCCTACATCCAGTCCCCAAGCGACCTGCGGTCCTTGAGATTTCTTTTCAACCTTGTAAAAACCTTTACAAGCAGAGATCCACAAGGGATGTACCCTCCCTTGTTCTCTTTGAACAACCAAGTGGATGTACCCTCCACTTGAGCTGATCCACAAGAGATGTACCATCTCTTGTTCTCGATTACAACAACCCAAGTAGATGTACCCTCTACTTGTACCACAAAGGATGTACCCTCCAATGTGTTAAGACAAAGTTCTCAGGCGGTTAGTCCTTTGAATTCTTTTGTTTAAGGGAAAGGGAAGAATCAAAAGAATTCTCAAACTGTGTCATTTTGAATTCTTTAAAAGGAAGAAGGGAGACACAAAAGAATTTAGGCAGTTAGTCCTTTGTTCTTTTGGAAAAAAGGAGAAGAGAGACACAAAAAGAATTCAGGCGGTTAGTCCTTGGCGAATTCTTTTTGGCAAAGGGAGAAGAGAATGAAAAGGATGAATAGCACACTTTTGTTTTTTGTGAAACAAACAAAGTTTGGAAACCAAAAAACTTAGAAAGCTTTTGGCAAAGGAGGAAGAAGAAGAAGTTCAAGAAGATGTTCAAAGAGATTCAAAGGTTGTAAAAGAATATATGAAAAAGTTGTGTGTAAAAGTTGTAATTATTGTTATAGAAATGCAAGTCAAGGTCTTACTTTTATAGACTCTTCATGTCTGGTCAAGAAAACCATTAGAAGAGTTATAACCTTTAGAAAAACCTGAAAGCCATTGGAAAAGTTATATCTCTTGACTTTAATTCAAAACTTGTCACTGGTAATCGATTACACAAAGCTTTTTATGAAAGGATATGACTTTTCACAATTGATTTTGAATTTCAACGTTTAGATACACCGGTAATCGATTACCAATATCTTGTAATCGATTACACCATTTTGAAATCACTTGGAACGTTGTAAATTCAGTTGAAAGCTTTTGAAATCAAACTTTGCCACTAGTAATCAATTATAGGAAACTGGTAATTGATTACCAGAGAGTAAAAACTTTGGTAACTTAGAAAATTTTGAGAAAAACTCTTTTGAAAAACAAAATTGTGCTATGTTTGTTTTTTGAAAAATCTTTTCAATACTTCCCTTGTGAAGTCTTCTTGATTTCTTCTCTTGAATCTTGAATTCATCTTCTCTTGCATCTTGAAATCAAACTTCTCTTGACTCTTTAAACTTGTTGACTCAATCTTGAAATCATTCTCTTGGACTTTTTGTCATCATCTTTGTTATCATCAAAACTACTTGAATCAACTTGATTCATCATCATGAAGCTTGCTTCTACACTTGTATGATATGTTTAGAAGTATTTGATTGATTTCTCATGTTTTTTCAAAACCATTATATTATATAAAATTATTTTTGATATATTAAAACTTTCTATGTTCATCTGGGTAAGTGTTGATTTTTTTGTTGTTTTAGAAGTGTCTGGTAATCGATTACCTTCTCATGTAATCGATTACAGGCAGTTAGGCTAAGTGTAATCGATTACAACATTCCTGTAATCAATTACAGAGCATCTATGTCTATAAATTTGAAATTTCAGAAACTGCGAGAACGTTATTTCTGCAGCAACTCGACCCCAAAATCCCTAAAACTTCAAAACTCGTTTTCTCCCTAAATTCTCAACCAAATCATGTCCCACAAAGCCCAAAATTCATCATTTTTCATTCTCTTTCATCTCCACCAATTAAAACTTCCAAAAACACCTCCAAATGGCATAACCATTGAAGAAGTGAAAGGGGCTTGCGACTTCACCCGCAGTCACTGGAACTCGAAGCCACGGAACACCCAAAGCGCAGACATCTCAAATTCCTCCCTCCATATTATCTCCTATGTTGTTTTCCTCGGAAGAACAACGTATCCGGTACAATTCTCTTTTCTCTTCTCATTTCATTATCGACCCTAAGTTCGTAGACTTAGCTTTCTTTGATGATGAAGTGTTTGATTGCTTTCAAGCATTTCAAAATTCTTGTTTAATTCAGTTTATCTCCATGAAACTTCCTTTTTACCCTGAATTGGTTAAATCCTTTTATTCTAACTTGGAAATTCAAGAAGATACCTTGATTTTCAAAGTTTATGGGATAAAGATGGTCATAGACCAGTCCCTTCTCTTTGAACTCACTCAATTATCCAATGACAGTGTACCATTTGAGGGTACACTTGATGATGAGTGGAAGTTTGATTTTTCTGTGTCTGATGCCCGCTGGATGGTTTGCACCAACCAAGTGGATATGACCAGAAGGCTTCTTGCCAGTTCATTGGCATTCGAATGCCGCATCATGCACTACTTGATTGTGCACATCCTACTCCCTAGATCTTCCAACCTTGCACAGGTTTCTGAGGAAGATTTGATAATCATGTGGGTTTTCTTAACCGGTCGTCAAATTGACTAGGCCCATCTTGTGAGATATCGCATGCATAAGGCATTGGCTGAGCCCTTTGTCAAAGTCAAGAGATCCTTCTCTATCAGTGCAAATGTAGTCTCTTCCTTCGGATACCGCGAAGAGAGGGATGGCTCTTGGGTGAAGAAGGATGCTCCAGTACAGGCCGTTGAAGACCATTCTCCATCACCACATTCTCAAAGAGATGACTCTTCATCTCTTATGCACAATATTCTTGAAAGACTGGATGGACTCCACACCTTTTTCGGAGAGCGCTTTGACTTGCTGGACAGCCGTATTGATGCCATGGATGCACGATTTGCAGGGATGGATACACGTATCACCAAGCTTGAGGAGGATGTTAGTTTTGTTCGTCAGTGCTTTGATCTTCCACCACCATCCTCATAGATTTAGATTATTACTATATTTTGTTTCTAAAGCCTTGTATTTGGCTATATTATTGTCGCAACAAACCCTTCGATGGGAAGGCGACGCGAGGGCTCACGGGTGCGTCTTCCAAGAAAGGAAAATGCGCGAAGTCGCCACCAATGTTTATTCAAGGAAAACGTCGGAAAAATCGGAAAGGTGTGGTCTACGAACTTTAAGTGTGAAAGGTTCGGGAGTTGTATTTACGCACGGGGAAGGTATTAGCACCCCACGCGTATGTCACAAGGGACGGCAGACTTTAATCAAATGTGCAAATACGACTTCAAAATGTTTTATTTTCCCTTTTTTATGTCTTTTTGTGTTTTAATGCTTTTTATGTTTTTAATTTTGGTGTGGTCGACAAGGGTGTTTCCCTCGCTCCTATGTATCCTCAATTGCGATGAGGAAATCAGACCTACATAGTTCTTTTAGAACTAAACGTTGGTTAAGTTGTTTTGATCTTTTTTCGCAAGATAGATTTTAATTGAACAAAGGTCATTAAAGGCATTGGACCATTAAACGATCTTTTGATTTTGAAAGGAGAGAAACGTTAAGGCATTGGACCATTAACGATCTCTTGGGTTGGTCGACAAAAGCGAGGCTTTTGCTCCTACGTATCCTCAATTGCGATGAGGAAATCAGACCTACGTAGTTCTTGCAAAAGCGGTAAAGTTACATGTTGATTTTATGCTTTTGAACGGTCCATGTTAACCGATAAAAGCAAAGAGGACCGTTTAAGGCATTTGACTTTAAAATGATTTTTAGTGATTTTTGCGGACAAAGCTTGGTTTGTGAGTTGATTTTAGCTTTAGTTTCACTTTGGTTATTAGTCAATTCATCCAAGGAAACTTCCCAAGAAAAACGTCCGATTCATTTTTTTATTATTTTATTCAAAGATATTTTGATTATTTTATTATTATTTTTTAAAGATATTTTTATTATTTTATTATTGTTATGCTTTTTTTGGTTTAACCGAGGTTACAGCGTGAACGATCGGTTAGATTTTGCTATAACAGTGATTAAATGAGATTACAATGCAAATGATCGGTTGAAATTCATTTTATCATTTATTAGGCGAGATAACGGCTTAAAGGATCGGTTAAAACTTGTTAAAAACGGAAGAAAAGAAAACCGAAAGTGAACGAAATAAAGATGAAAGCTAACAAAAAAAGAAATGAATTGAAAGTCTTGGATTCGAAAACTTACCAGTTGAAGAACGAAGAACGAATGAAGAACAAATGAAGAACGGTGAAGAACGACGGAAAACCTTCACGGATTTGCTCACGGAAACGTCTCGGAAATGTTACGGAAGCACCTTGGCTTGGATTTTCTTCACGGAAACAATTTTTTCACCCAAAACAGCTGAAATGCATAGCCAAGGGGGTTAGGGACCAATTGGAACAACCTCCCTTCGCCTATTTATAGGAAAATGGGGGAGGAGGTTGCCGCCCAGCTTGCCCAGGCGAGCTGGGTTGCTTCCTCCTTAAGTAACCCAGCTTCCAAAATGTTTTGGAAGGCCTAAATTCGAAAATTTGAAAATTTCTATTTGCACCCCCATCTTGATAAGTTCACCCCCCTTCTTTCGTAATTTATGAAAAATTTACAGAAGCATATAGGACATGACTTTCTTCTTTTTTTTCTCTTCCTTCTCACCCATATTAAGTGAAATATGCTTATTTAGAGTTATGGGAATTTTACGAAAGCATTACGGAAGCCTTACGGAAGTATATAGGATTTGATTTCCCTCTTTTTCCTCTTCCCTTTCACCAATATTAAGTGAAATATGCTTACCCAAGGTTTTTGAAAATTTTATGGAAGCATTACGGAAGCCCCAGAAGCCCTGGAAACCATTTTTCAACAAAACGTGGAGGATCTTGATAAGTTCACCCCCCCTTTCCTAAATACACTCCCATTTTTGTGTTTTTTTACCAGTTTCTTCCCGAAACATCTCGAAACTTTATGGATTACGCAAAGATACTCTTTTTGCCCTCTGGAATGTTGTGGGACTTTACGGATTATGCAACAATGCTCTTTTTGACTTCTGGAATGTTGCGAAACTTTACGGATTGCGCAACAATGCTTGTTTTGACTTCCGGAATGTTGCGAAACTTTACGGATTACTCAGCGATGCTTGTTTTGAGGGTTCTGAAGGGAGAAAATAAGGTTCAAGGACCGACTGCAAGCACTCCTGGATGAAATTAGGGTATGACAGTTGTCCCTCTTTACTAATCTTTTATTAGTGATAAAAGGGAAGTAAAGACAAGACACTAATTTCGTTTGAGCGGAACATCACTTGGCCGATGAATATCCCAACCAGCGGAACATGCTATCGAACTCGATCGTCCCCGCCTAGCAAAGAAGAATCTCGAGCGTCGTCGGGCTGGAATGTCTCCGGATGATGAAAGTGAAAATCTGCAAAAATTTCAAAATAATCAGAATCAAACGACCAACATCATCCCGATACCATCGACCTCGTTCGCCCTGGTTGACAAAAGGTGCGAATAACGATAAGGTATTCCCTGCATGTCACCAGACTCGTTGTCTCTAGATGACAAAAGGTGCATAAGACGATGTTAGTCTCTGCGCGTCAACGGGCTCGTTTGCCCCTATTTGACTAAAGCTGCAGAAGACGACGTTAGTCTCTGCGTGTCAATGGGCTCGTTTGCCCCAGGTTGATGAAAGGTGCAGATAACCATACGGTACCCCCGCCTGCCACCTGACTTCCCGGGTCAGGGTAAATAGAAATCGTTTGTATAGATAGCCGCTTGGGTATCTCCACATGTCATCGAACTCGCTATCTCTGGATGACAATAGGTGCAGAAGACAACGTTAGTCTCTGCGTGTCAATGGGCTCGCTTTCCTCTGCTTGACAAAAGGTGCAGAAGACAATGTTAGTCTCTACGTGTCAACGGGCTCATTTGCCTATGGTTGACAAAAGGTGTGGATAACCATAAGGTACCTCCGCCTGCTGCCTGACTTCACAGGTCAAGATTAACAGAAATCATTTGTAAGGATAACCACTTGGGTATCTTCGCCTACCACCTGACTTCCCGGGTCAGGATTAATGAAAATTGTTCCTACGGATAACCGCTTGGGTATCTCCGCCTGTCACCCGACTTCCCGGGTTAGGATTAATAGAAATCGTTTGTACGGATAACCGCTTTGGTATCTTCGCATGTCACCGGACTCGCCGTCTCTAGATGACAAAAGGTGCAGAAGACGACGCTAGTCTCTGTGTGTCAACGGGCTCGCTTGCCCCTGGTTGACAAAAGATGCAGAAGATGACGTTAGTCTTTGCGCATCAACGGGCTCGTTTGCCCTTGGTTTACGAAAGGTGCGGATAACCATACGGTACCCCCGCCTGCCACCTGACTTCCCGGGTTAGGGTTAACAGAAATTGTTTGTACGGATAACCACTTGAGTATCTCCGCATGTCACTAGACTCGCCGTCTCTGGATGACAAAAGGTGCAAAAGACGACGTTAGTCTCTGCATGTCATTGGGCTCGCTTGCCCCTGGTTGACAAAAGGTGCAGAAGACGATGTTAGTCTCTGCGCATCAATAGGCTCATTTGCCCCTGGTTGACGAAAGGTGCGGATAACCCTACGGTACCCCCGCTTGCCACCTGACTTCCCAGGTTAGTGTTAATAGAAATCATTTGTACGGATAACCGCTTTGGGTATCTCCACATGTCACCCGACTTGCCGTCTCTGGATGGCAAAAGGTGCAGAAGACGACGTTAGTCTTTACGTGTCAATGGGCTTGCTTGCCTCTGGTTGACAAAAGGTGCAGAAGACGATGTTAGTCTCTGGGCGTCAACGGGCTCGTTTGCCCCTGGTTGACAAAAGGTGCAGATAATCATACAGTACCCCCGCCTGCTACCTGACTTCCCGGGTCAGGGTTAATAGAATTCGTTTGTACGGATAACCGCTTAGGTATCTTCGCATGTCACCGGACTCGCCATCTCTAGATAACAAAAGGTGCAGAAGACAACGTTAGTCTCTGCGTGTCAACAGGCTCGCTTGCCCCTGGTTGACAAAAGGTGCAGAAGACAACGTTAGTCTCTGCATGCTACCGGACTTTGAGTCTGATGGATAGCAAATGAGTGTGTGCGGGTTACCGTATAGGGCGTCTCCGTGCGCCAACGGACTCACAGGTCGTGATAGCAAAAGGTGGGGCGGTCGACAAAAGCGAGGCTTTTTCTCCTACGTATCCTCAATTTCTGACGAGGAACTTAGACCTACGTAGTTCTTTCTGTTGTGATGTGTGAGACTAAAATTGTCTCGATGTTCTTTCACTAGAATGCGAACATGCTTTAGTAAAGAAACAAAACTTCCAATTGATCAGAGCAACATATAATTTTTGGTGAAAAACAATGTGTCTATCGGGGAAGGAGAGTATACTGATGAAATTTTCTCATAACCATAAATGAGATTTTGGATGTTAGCGTTTCATTTCTAAATGACCATTTAGAGGAAACACTGGGTCCAACAAAATATAAGAAAATCACTCAAAGTGTATCAATCTCACACAGGTAAGTGTTTTATCCTAATTACTAACCATAGATATGTCATGACTTGATTTTGAAAATCATTTCCCATTAAATCAAAGATTACATGCGTGATCATGGTTCAATAGGACTTTTTCGGGAATGGTGTTTTGGTGAGGAATTTGGCTCTGAGTGTTTGGGCCTTTTCCTTCTCTGTTTTTGTTTAGTGCGGGGCGTGAAAGTCGCTAGCGTACAGGATTTTGGTTGGCGATCAAAGGGAGAGGACCACTTCAAGTTGTGGTTTCCTTTCTTTTCTTGTTTACTTGTGACAATTCTGTATTGTTCAGATATTGTCTGGTCCAAAGACCTTTCTGTATATTTCTTTTGTTTTCTTCCAGTCTTTGATCGGGAATTTTCTTTCTTTTTTTGTTTTCTCCCAATCTTTGATCGGGAATTTTCTTCTTTTCTTTTTTGTTTTCTTCCGACCTTTGATTGGGAATTTTTTTCTTTTGCTTTCCTCCGATCTTTGATCGGGAACTTTCTCTTCTTTTTTATGTTTTCTTCTGAGGGCAAGGATGGACATTCTCACCCTAGGTCAAGGTTTATGGTGAGTTGGGATTTTGGCTTAAGGCTTGTAGAACGGCTGGACATGATATATGTCTGGGTGTTGGTTTGGCCAGTGGTTCAGGGATAAAGGGGACGTCCCACATTATTTCCATGACACACATGCAACAATGATGATTTGGAAATTTTATGCAAAACTGGTCCTGCATGCACCCATGTGGACACTCAAGCATCAAGTTTTTTTGGTCATGTGACACTAGGGCTCAGGATTCATTTTTCCTATTTAAGTCAACCCAGTGTTTCCAAAACATGTTCTTTCATCAATTCATGCATTCATCTGAGTCCATTTTGGGTGATCGGGAAAATTTTCACAGCATTCACCCTTCAGGTGCATACACATTTTTCTTCAAAAACCTTGTGTTCTGAATGGCAAGTTCATTTCCTTTCAAAAGCATGTTGGCTTTTTAGCTAACCAACTTTATTTTTATTTTACTTTTTCTATTTTATTCATGAGGTATTTTGCTACCTAAACATATGCATATTTTTGTGAGGTATTTTTGCTATATACATGCGTATCCAAGGTATCTTGCTACCTAAACATACATACATATATTTTGTGAGATATTTTTGCTATATACATGCATATCTAAGGTATCTTGCTACCTAAACATACATATATATATGTGTGTGTGTGTGTGTGTGTGTGTGTGTGTGTATATATATATATATATATATTTGTGAGGTATTTTTTTTGCTACCTAAATTACATACATGCATATCTACGGTATTTTCGCTACCTAAACACACATACATATATTTTGTGAGGTATGACTACCTTCCGAGCTTGTGCTTGTTTTATTTAAATTCCAAGGATCATGAGCAACTAGGTGTGTCCTACTATGACTTGAGAAACAAAGGTGATCAAATAATAAGCAGAGATTTAAAAGGTACTAGGTTGCTTCCTAGTAACACTTCTTTAACATCTGGAGCTGGACGCGTGATGACTTGTCGGTCACGGACCTAGTACTTTTGCTTACCTTTGGCTTTGGACTTGGTCGCTTACTGGTCGGCCACGGGTCGTAGGCAAAGCTCCGGCCTTTGTAGATGAGCTGAGGGGCTCTAGAGGTGGCAGCAGTGCGTCTATTGCCCGCTGCCGGCCATCCCCATGCTGTTGTGGTGTCTTGCCCTACGCCTGCCTGGAGGCACAATACTTCTTGATGAAAGCTCGGTTAGTACGGGGTCTGATGACCATGCTGGGGGCGACGAGCACTCCGTAGAACTGACAGAGGCCCGTAATCAGAGCTGGAAACCCCAGGACCCTGTTGGACTTCTTCAGGTCTACTAGGTGTCTTGCAGGCGCAATCCCTGCAAACAATAGATGACATCAGAAATCAGTTGAGCGATGTGCATACTTACTTATGTCATGATGGCGTGACCTTGCTGGGGGGACGGGCACCTGGTAGGACTGACAGAGGCCCATAACCAGAGCTGGAAACCCCAGGGCCCTGTTGGACTTCTCCGGGTCCACTGGGTGTCTTGTGGGCGTGATCCCTACAAATAGTAGATGGCATCAGAAATCAGTTGAACCATATGCATACTTACCTATGTCGGGATGGCATAGACCAACTGATACTTTCGCAGGGGGAGTCGGCATTGCGGTCGCTAGGCAAAATGTTGCTAAGTAGCAACGTCATCCATATCTGTGTAAGAGTGGTCATGTTGGTGTGCATGATCCGCACTCGTCTCTTTGCAGCGGCACGGGTGAAATCTTGCCCCGGTATGAATAGTAGCTGCGCGATAGCCTCCTCCTCTAGTTATGCTCACACAGTTGGCCCTCCTCTAGGATCAGGGGGTGGCCCAGGAACTAATAAAAGGAAACTACTGGCCCCTTAACCGGGAGCGCAAGTCTCGATTAAGCATTAAGGGCAGAGGACCTTAAATTCTCTTAAGGTGTGGATATGGAGTCCACTAAAAGTGAGGACGCGTAGCCCTCTAAAGGTGAGGGTGTGCAGCCCTCTGAAGTTGAGGACGTGTCGCCCTTTGAAGGCAAGGGCGCGCAACCCTCTGAAGGCGAGGGTGTGCAGCCCTCTGAAGGCGAGGGCGTGCAGCCCTCCGAAGGTGAGGACGTGTAGTCCTCTGAAGGCGAAGGCGTGCAGCCCTTCGAAGGTGAGGACATGCAGTCCTCTGAAGGTAAGGATGTGCAGTCCTCTGAAGGCGAGGATGTGTAGTCCTCTGAAGGTAAGGGCGTGTAGCCCTCTGATGGAAAGGATGTGTAGTCCCCTGAAGGTGAGGACGTGTAGTCCTCCGATAGCGAGGGCGTGCAGCCCTCTAATGGCAAGGACGTGTCACCCTTTGAAGGCGAGGGGGTGCAGCCCTCTGAAGCTGAGGATGTGTAGTCCTCTAAAGACGAGGGCGTGCAGCCCTCTGAAGGCAACGGCATGTAACCCTCTAAAGACGAGGACGTGTAGCCCTATGAAGGCGAGGGCGTGCAGCCCTCTGAAGGTGAGGACCTGTATGCAGCCCTCTGAAGGTGAGGGCGTGTAGCCCTATGAAGGTGCGGGCGTGTAGCCCTATGAAGGTGAGGACGTGTAGCCCTCTGAAGGTAAGGACGTGTAGTCCTCTAAAGACGAGGGCGTGCAGCCCTCTGAAGGTGAGGGCATGTAGCCCTATGAAGGTGAGGGCACGTAGCCCTATGAAGGTGAGGACATGTAGCCCCTATAGGTGAGGACGTGTAGCCCTCTGAAGGTAAAGGCATGTAGCCCTATAAAGGTGAGGACATGTAGTCCTCTAAAGGTGAGGGCGTGTAGCCCTTTGACGGCGAGGACGTGTAGTCCTCTAAAGGTAAGGGCGTGCAGCCCTTTGATGGGGAGGACGTGTACTCCTCTGATGGCGAGGGCGTGCAACCCTTTGATGGCGAGGATGTGTAGTCCTCTGAAGGTGAGGGCGTGTAGCCCTCTGAAGACGAGGGTGTGCAGCCTTCTGATGGTGAGGACATGTAGTCCTCTGATGGCGAGGGCGTGCAACCCTCTGATGGCGAGGACGTGTAGTCCTTTGAAGGTGAGGACGTGTAGTCCTTTGAAGGTGAGGACATGCAGTCCTCTGAAGGTGAGGACATGCAGTCCTCTGAAGGTGAGGGCGTGTAGCCCTCTGATGGCGAGGACGTGTAGCCCTCTGATGGCGAGGACGTGTAGTCCTCTGAAGGTGAGGACGTGTAGTCCTCTGAAGATAAGGACGTGTAGTCCTTTGAAGGTGAGGACGTGTAGTCCCCTGAAGGTGAGGGCATGTAGCCCTCTAAAGGTGAGGGCATTTAGTCCTCAAGGCGAGGACGTGTAGTCCTCTGAAGGTAAGGGCGTGTAGCCCTCTGAAGGTGAGGACGTGCAGCCCTCTGAAGGCGAGGACGTGTAGGCCTCTGAAGGTGAGGACGTGTAGTCCTCAGGGGTCCACCCATATGAGAAATCAAGATATTGACTCATTGAGAGGGCCGATTATTTCAAATTCAAAAAGATTGGACAGTAGATGTAGGAAATCTATCTAGTTAACATGATTTTTAGGGATCCAGATGCATGCAACCTTTATCTTGAAATGCGGTAAATGCGGACTTCGTATGCAACAATGCAATGTAATGGAAAGTTGTACAATGTTCATGACATTCTTTCCCTATTTTGTGATTTTGATTTTGATTTGATTTTTTCAGAAAACACAGATTGACTGTCCTTTTGAAAGAGATGATAATTCATGCAACCTCATCCTATCTTTTGCAAATCTCTCCGGGAACTCCCTCAGAGTGTATGTTCTATTTGATTTAAACACTTGACCATTTTGGAGTGACGGCAATGGAGCCATTTGATGTTTAATCAATCCATTGAAATCCTAGGGTTTGTCCCCCCCCCCCCCCCTTTTTTTGTTTTAAAACATCGACGGGTGAGAACTTTTGATCTGTCCCTAGGTTCGCTTGAGGCTCATGCATGGTGCCCCTCATTGCCCTAGTGTAGGGCTTTAAGGTATCAATCATCGTCTTTCGTCATGACCTTGTAGCAGAGAAGAATGAAAGAAGTGGCTGATTCTCAAAAAGGACTTTCAAGTACGAGAAACAGTTGAAGGATTTTTCAATTGACGGATTAAGTCAAATGACTCCTATTCTTGATAACTCACTTCTCTCTCAAAAAGACAAACTTCCAGGAATGATAAAATGAGGTCACATGAATGTCTATATTTTTACTTGAAAACACAGTCAATCAAATACTTTTTTTATTTTTCTTTTTTGAACTTTTCTGCTTTACTCGTTGTTAACGGCATCCTCACCAAATGTGCAGCACGGGAAATTTTTTATTGAATGGTCTTGGAAGTCCAAACTCAGGAGCGCGGGTCGCTTGAGCAAACAAACCAATGGCTTGCACCCATATTCTAGTGGAAGCAAAGATGTAATTACGAGAGGATAAGGGACAAAGATGTCAAATTTATCCATTTTATTTAGCATTGTAACTGTGGTTTACAATAATGGCATAAACTTGAAAATCCTGACGAGTCATTAGAGACATCTAACAAAAGCTTTCAAAATTGCCCCATGTGTGGTGTCGCTTGTCAATGTTAGGATTCAACAAGTGATTCTCCTCAAATTTCAGCCAGCCCGCATCAATTAGACCTTGCACCTTATGCTTCAGGGCCATACAATGCTCAATGGAATGCCCCGGGGCTCCTCCATGATAAGCACACGTTGCGTTCGACTCGTATCCTCATAGAAATGGAGGTTGATGAACCTTGGTTGGGGTTATGGCTACCATTGAATTATCAAGTGGATATGGGAGCAAGTCAGCATAGGACACCGGAATTAGGGTGAATTCTACAGGCTTTTTCGTTGCAAAATTCATTTATTGGTTGGCGCTATAGGTGATGTTTAGCATTGGTTGTGTGGTAGGTGGCTTTTGAAAGGGTTGTTATTGGCTGAGTAATGACATTGTTGGGTTGGTGGGAAACTTGGCCATATAGGAATGGCAGTCACAGCGCATGGGTTTCTCCCTCATTCTCACCCTCTTCATTTGCCCCAGTTTTTGCATTTAGCAAAGCATGATGATCAGATTTGCCTCTTTTTAGACCCACTTCGATCATTTCGCCAGCAAAGACCAAATCCGCAAAGCTTGAAGGTGTGTAACCCACCATTTTTCATAATAGAACACTGGTAATGTGTCTACTATCATTGTTATCATTTCTTTCTCCGTCATTGAGGGAACCACTTGGGCTGCCAGATCCCTCCACCTTTGGGCATATTCTTTGAAAGATTTGTGCCGCTTTTTGCACATGTTCTGTAGTTGCATCCTATCCAGAGCCACATCAGAATTGTACTAATATTGTCTAACGAAGGCAACCATTATGTCTTTCTAAGAATGGACTCGGGAAGGTTCCAAGTTAGTGTACCAGGTAACAGCTACCCCAGTAAGACTTTCTTGGAAGAAATGTATTAGCAATTTCTCATCTTTTGTGTATGCCCCCATCTTCAGACAATACATCTTTAAATGGTTCCTGGGGCAAGTAGTCCCCTTGTACTTGTCAAAGTCTGATTCCTTAAACTTGGGAATGACCATGTTTGGGTACTAGGAACAACTCTTCTACGTCAGTAAAGGCATAATCTCTACCTCCTTCAACGACCCTAAGCCTTTCCTTTAGATGATCCAACTTTTCCCATTCCTTCCATAATAGGAGGGATTTTACCTGCTGTGGAATGCAAGGGTTGTGGTTGGGGGCGAAATTGAGGGCCTTCCAAAGTGTTTTGCAAGAGTATACCACCAACTACTTGCCCTTCAGTGGCATATCCGAGGCAAGGCTCGAAGTCGGCTAGATTATGGTGGGGAATTTCATGTGTCTCCCCCACGGTTTGAGAGACATGTGAATGATCAGTTTGGGGTTGTCGGCTCTCAATGAGTATGGGAGTGGAGTTATTGACATTCTCACTGGGAGTGTACGCCACATTGGGTGGTGTATAGTTGGGAGGCAAGCCATATGGCGAGAAGGCGTGCTTGTTTTGAATTTGCGAATAATGGGGGCCGCCCGTACTTCCCAAATCTTTGCCTACCATAGCTAAGGTTGGATGATTCATTTGGTTGAGGCCAGATGGGGGCATCGGGTTCACCTTAGCTACAGCGCTAGTAGCGGTATCTGCAACCGCATTAGCTTCCATTATCTTCTTCATGTTCATCATGGCCTCCATCATTGTGGCCATTTGCTCTTTCATGGCCTCCATGTCAGCCTTCATCTGCTTTTGCACCTCCTCTACTTCACCCATTACTCTAGCTCTAGCACTTCGGTAAGGGCGTTATAAAGCGTGTTCTTTCCTTTTGATAACAATGATTAAGTTCATTTTTTTTCAAGGAAAGAATGCAATGAGCAATGCAACCAATGAAAAGCATGGATGTATGCGAATGATGCACAGTTGAAGTATTGCAAATTTTTACGCGAGACATGGGGTTGACTCAATTTAGATTTTCAACATGGTCCATGACATCTTTGTCAAGGTGAAACTAGAAGTAACAAGGACATCAACAGTCCTAAATGTGTTTGGCAGTAGACGAAGCAGTGATGTAACTTGATCCATCTTTTGCCCCAATTTTTTTGCAAAATGGTTACTTCCGTACTTCAACCTGACTTGATGAACCTTTTCGTAAAAGCATGAGCTTGGTTCAACCCGATAATCCAAGGAATGGAAATTCTGATCGTCAATACTTCGACAACATTTCATATAGATGAAAGACTCGGGAATACGTATGCGATGCATGGAAAATGTAATTATGAGATTGAGATGCCCGAAGAAAACATCATTTCGTAGTTAACCACACATTAGGTACCATGCTCAATCATTTTGTTTTGTTTTTTTTTTTTTTTAGAAATGGGTTTATGATCCCAACATGGTTGGCTCATGGTACCTAACACATGTAACAAAGAATGCTTCATGAATTTTCATGCTTCCTTTTTTTGTTTTTGTTTTGCAGAGGAAAACACAAGGATCATGCATAAGTAAACATGAAAATAAAAGGTATGCAAAAAGCATGTTAGATGAGATGCATGGTGAAGAAATGACTTATGCAAAATGCAATGCATGAAATGATAAGTGACAAATGCAGGAACGATACGTCCATTACAATGCCATGAAGAGATGCTTATGCGATGCATGATATGAATGCATTTACGGACACGAGAGCCCGAAAAATCATCTCTTCTTACTTGCGCATTCGGGGGTGCAGTGCCCCATGTGTGCAGTTAAGAAGGTGATATGGACCTTCCGGCTTCTCGTGACAACAGACGAGACCAACATACAATGCATGCGTGATGACGTGATGCAGATGCGCAACAGGGGGATGTACACAGCATGGCAATATCCTCAAATAATCACACAGCAAAGGCGCACATGACATTTAGGTTATATGCATGGCAATGTTTAAAAGGCACGCAGCGTGTTCGCTTCATGCCCCTATTTTAGGGATCTAAACGGGAGGAACTTAAAAGGCTTTTAGTGATAATTCCCAAGGTTGTCATATCTCTCTTTATGGTTTCTAGAGGTATCATCCCCTTCGAAAAACATATTGCGGCAATATGGACTACCAGCAACAATATGTTATCAAAGAGAAAAACTCTAGATGAGGGTTCACTGTTGTCAAGCAAGTCGGAGACCCAGCATGACCACAGATTCACCTCTACTCCTTATGTTCCCATGGACCCGTGTATAGGGCCCATTTTCAACTCATCGTGGTGTGCAAAAAGGTGTTGGTGTTGTGTGCATCAAATGAATAAATATCTATCTCATGCATACATTTCAAAAACACACTAAAAGCATCAAAAAGTTATATACAAGAACGTACAAGAAATAAAAGGAAACCGACAAAAGAGGAAGTCATGATATTGCACGAGATTAGAAGGCCTAACTCTCTAAACACAGTCCCCAGCAGAGTCGCCAACTGTCAGAACCTACCCTTCGACGGGAGGGCGATGCGAGGGCTCACGGGTGCGTCTTCCAAGAAAGGAAAATGCATGGAGTCATCACCAACGTTTATTCAAGGAAAACGTCGGAAAAATCGGAAAGGTGTGGTCTACGAACTTTAAGTGTGAAAGGTTCGAGAGTTGTATTTATGCACGGGGAAGGTATTAGCACCCCACGCGTCCGTCACAAGGGACGACAGCCTTTAATCAAATGTGCAAATACGACTTCAAAATGTTTTATTTTCCCTTTTTTATGTCTTTTTGTGTTTTAATGCTTTTTATGTTTTTAATTTTGGTATGGTCGACAAGGGTGTTTCCCTCGCTCCTACGTATCCTCAATTGCGATGAGGAAATTAGACCTACGTAGTTCTTTTAGAACTAAACGTTGGTTAAGTTGTTTTGATCTTTTTTCGCAAGATAGATTTTAATTGAACAAAGGTCATTTAAGGCATTGGACCATTAAACGATCTTTTGATTTTGAAAGGAGAGAAACGTTAAGGCGTTGGACCATTAACGATCTCTTGTAGTGGTCGACAAAAGCGAGGCTTTTGCTCCTACGTATCCTCAATTGCGATGAGGAAATCAGACCTACGTAGTTCTTGTAAAAGCGGTCAAGTTACATGTTGATTTTATGCTTTTGAACGGTCCACGTTAACCGATAAAAGCAAAGAGGACGGTTTAAGGCATTGAACTTTAAAACGGTTTTTAGTGATATTTGCGGACAAAGCTTGATTTGTGAGTTGATTTTAGCTTTAGTTTCACTTTGGTTATTAGTCAATTCATCCAAGGAAATTCCAAAGAAAAATATCCGATTCATTTTTTTTATTATTTTATTCAAATATATTTTGATTATTTTATTATTTTTTTTAAGATATTTTGATTATTTTATTATTATTTTGTTTTTTTTTTGTTTAACCGAGATTACATCATGAACGATCAATTAGATTTTGCTTTAACAGTGATTAAACGAGATTACAACGCAAATGATCGGTTGAAATTCATTTTATCATTTATTAGGCGAGATAACGGCTTAAACGATCGGTTAAAGCTCGTTAAAAATGGAAGAAAAGAAAACCGAAATTGAATGAAATAAAGATGAAAGCTAACAAAACAAGAAATGAATTGAAAGTTTCGGATTTGAAAACTTACCGGTTGAAGAATGAAGAACGGTGAAGAAGGATGGAAAACCTTCACAGATTTGCTCACGGAAACGTCTCGGAAGCATTACGGAAGCACCTTGGCTTGGATTTTCTTCACGGAAACAATTTTTTCACCCAAAACAGCTTAAATGCATAGCCAAGGGGGTTAGGGACAATTTGGAACAGCCTCTCTTCGCCTATTTATAGAAAAAAGGGGGAGGAGGTTGCCGCCCAGCTCGCCTAGGCGAGCTGGGTTGCTTCCTCCTTAAGTAACCCAGCTTCCAAAATGTTCTAGAAGGCCCAAATTCGAAAATTTGAAAATTTCTATTTGTACCCCCATCTTGATAAGTTCACCCCCCTTTCTTTCGTAATTTACGGAAAAGTTACGGAAGCATATAGGACTTGAATTTCTTCTTTTTTCTCTTCCTTCTCACCCATATTAAGTGAAATATGATTATTTAGGGTTATGGGAATTTTATGGAAGCATTACGGAAGCATATAGGACTTGATTTCCCTCTTTTTCCTCTTCCCTTTCACCAATATTAAGTGAAATATGCTTACCCAAGGTTTTTGGAAATTTTATGGAAGCATTACAAAAGCCCTGGAAGCCCCGGAAACCATTTTTCAACAAAACATGGAGGATCTTGATAAGTTCACTCCCCCTTTGCTAAATACACTCCCATTTTCGTGTCTTTGACCGGTTTCTTCCCGAAACATCTCGAAACTTTATGGATTACGCAACGATACTCTTTTTTCCCTCCGAAATATTGTGGGACTTTACGGATTGCACAACAATGCTCTTTTTGACTTCCAGAATGTTGCGAAACTTTATGGATTGTGCAACAATGCTTGTTTTGACTTCCGGAATGTTGCGAAACTTTACGGATTACACAACGATGCTTGTTTCGAGGGTTCCAAAGGGAGCAAATAAGGTTCAAGGACCGACCGCAAGTACTCCCGGACGAAATTAGGGTATGACAATTATTATGACATTTGAACACTTAGTATTTCTTTTAATATTTGCTTAGTATGACTGAACATGATGTTTATGGTTTGGCATATATGACTAAGTGGTATCAGAGCAGGTATCTTGAGAAAAGTTTCACAACTTCAAGATTCATGGCGTCCTCAAATTCTTTGTTTCCTGAAGGAAACTCCATCCAAAGGCCATTTGATCCAACACTACTCATGATGCAATTATGTATTACAACAAGAAGTGGAACATACCACGCCAAGGTGAGTTTTTGGGTTACTCCTTCACTGGAACAAATCCAATAAGATTTGACATTCCTTCGGGATGTAGCATGGACAAACTCAAGGATTTAATCAAGCAAGTTGCACCTATAGGGGTTCCCCCTTATGGAATTCACGAATCACAATTGGTCAGACAATTGTTCTTTCGACAACCAGTTCATGCTAAGTATTCAGAAAATTTAATTAAATATGAAATAACATAATTGAAAAATGACAAAGACGTGCTAAAGGTGTCTGCACAATCCAACTATTGGAAACGATTCTGCCCAATAGAAATTTTGACTATTTTTAACAAACCAGTAACCGAAATAGAAGAAGACATGTATCTTGCACAAAATATTTCAGATTATCATTAGTTTTGTCATATTTGCATTGCAATTGTATTTTTTAATATGCTTCATTATTCTTGACTATCATCTCATTTACCACACTTTTAAATTTTATGTCTATTGTATAAGACAGATGTATCAATTATTTTTTCACTGTGTTTTTTCATTTGTTTTAATACTACTAACTAATTTTCTTCTTTTTTAAATAATGAACATAACAAAAAAAAAACATCAATGTCACATAAAAAAAATAATTTGATAAAAAAGTATTTTTAAAACCAATTAAAAATATATTTATATAATATAATATTTATATTATTTTAATAATTAAAATGTAAAAAAAACAAAACATCAAACACGGAAATTGGGGTGGCCAAACCCGACTTCCTTATTGTAGTGTGCAACTACTGTACTTTGGGAAATACTTTTTCAATAGGTGCATTGTGGGAAAAATAAAGAGAGAGAAGGTGCAGTGTGGTAAAAAAAAAACTTATACCGTGTGCTGAAGGCTTATCCAACTTAATTAAGAAAGCATAGATGAGTGGTGAACATAAGGCCAAAATCTATAGAAGTGCCCCACCTATCTGACATAGAGAGTCTATTATGAAATCTATACTGCAGATTTATGGGAAAGCCTCAGGGCAATTGTTAAATTTCTAGAAATCTAAAATTTCATTTAGCAGAAATGTTAATCTTAAGGTGCGGTGATCGAGGCCGTACCCGAATCAAATAAACATGAAAATGCAGTAACTAGGAAGTGATCCTAGGTCGTTTCCCAACGAGCAGTGACAAGCCAAATGTTCATAATATACTTGCAGTAACAGTAACGATGGGGGGGGGGGGGTTTGTTTGTTTTGTGATTAAAGAACAGAACAAGTAAACTGGAATACGAAACTACTAATATTAAAAACGGGTTGTTTCCTCTGATTCAGAAGCCATTCTCTTATCCTGGGTTATGGAGAATTCGTCCCTAACAGTCAACCACTTAATCCAACCCTATTTCAATTTACTAAGCGAAAATCAACTTAGGGTTTTCAATACGTGATTAGGCACCACATACACCAGTTAGCCCTTCGTCCATTAAGCATGAACGCAAGTTAGGCTTAGAGGCAATTAATCGAACACGAAGCGTGCACTGATTAATATTCACGAATTTGGGATACTGGTGAAGGGAGAACTGCCAGGAAACCACATTACAAGCGAAACCTCAAAGAGAGTTGGGCTTCGTCCTCAAAAGGAAACAACACCAGAAAATCTAGCCTTCCATGGATTCAAACAGAAAATGCAATTGAAACATGAAGCAGAAACGTAAATGAACGGAAACGTAAATGAACAGAAACGTAAATGAACAAAAATGTAAAATGGAACAGAAACGTAAATGAGAGTAGAAGAAGAAGCAAGAACGAAATTGTAATTAGAAGCAGAAAACGTAAAATTGCATTACGAACTCAGAAGCATCAAAACAGAAAAACGAAAACCCTAAAACAAAGCTCTGAATAATGAATAGCATAACAGAATAGAATGCCCTGCACGAATCCCAAGGCAGCTATTTAAAAAGAGTCACTCAAAGTCACTGGGCCCTATTACAATACTCTGGCCCAAAACGAAATAAACACTGGACAACATAAAATAAAATTGCGAAATTTCCTAATTAGAAATTAACTAAGGTAAGCGCTGCTTTATTTGCCCTCTTCAAGTCCACAACCAAAATCCGGATTAAGCCCAATGTTTCATTAATTCCTGAAATTAGATTAAAAACATCAAATTAGCGAAATGAGCCCAAATAATAAAACTGCCTAATTAATTGACAATTAAGACCAATCAATAATTAAAATGGTGCAAAAAGGGTTTAGAAAATAGAAGAAAATGATGGCACATCATGCGGGCATCAACTGTAAATATTCTAAATGTCCATGAATGTCTTGGGTCTGTAAAGTAACTAGGAGTCCTTTCTATTATAAGTCATAGCAAGGTGGAATTTAATTATATCAAAGAATGTATGTTGAACAAGATTAGCTCTTAGAAAGAGAAATTGCTTTCTTCTACAGGGAAAGATCTTCTAATCAAGGTAGTGTAGAAGCAAATGACTTTGATGTTTTGATGATGATCATGATGATTTGATGCAAATTATGCAAATGCGCTTTTCAAGTTTAAATTCAAGACAATGATTCAAGAATACAAGACACAAACATTAAGATGATCACTGGTACATTAGGAAGGAAATTCCTAATTGATATAGCAAAAGGTTTGGCCAAGTAATGCATGTTAAAAAGTGTTTTTCAAGAGATTTACTCTCTGGTAATCGATTACCAGAGGATGTAATCAATTACCAGTGGCCAAAAATGCTTTACAACAGCTACTAAATATTCGAATTCAAATTTTAGATTGTGTAATCGATTACACCATATTGGTAATCGATTACCAGCAGTTAATAAACGTTTTAATTCAAATATTAAAGCCTGTAATCGATTACACAAATATTGTAATCGATTACCAGAGGAGATTTTCAGAAAATAACTTTCAAGAGTCACATCTATTCAAATGGTTTAGGAATGGCCATCAAAGGTCTATTTATATGTGACTTGGAAACACGAATCAAGAGAGAGTTTTTGATTGCCCAAAAAGTTTTATCCTCTCAAAAGATTAAGAGAGTTTTTCTAAATTGAAATGTCTTATCCTCTCAAAGATTCCTTGGTCAAACACTTGCATATTCAAATAAGGAATTGTGATTGATCTTCATTGTACAATCTGTCTCTTTCAAGAGAGATTTCTTCTTCTTTTCTTTTTACTTCCGAAAAGGGGTTAAGAGACCGAGGGTCTCTTGTTGTAATGGATTTCTGAACACAAGGGAAGGGTTGTCCCTGTGTGATTCAGACTTTGTAAAAGGATTTTACAAAGAGAGTGGAAAATCTCAAGTGGGTTGCTTGAGGACTGGACGTAGGCACAGGAAGTGACCGAACCAGTATAAATCAAGTTTGCATTTCTCTCTTCCCTTAAACTTCTTGTATTTATTGCTATTTATCTTTTTCCTTTAAAGAAGTTTATTCTGAATTGTCTTTTGAGTAATTCATGTTAAGGGTGCATTGTTAATCTAAAAAGAGAGAGCGAAATTTTAAATTAGGGAATAGTTCTTGTTATCTTAATTCAACCCCCCCTTCTTAAGATAACTGAGGCCATTTGTCTAACAAGTGGTATCAGAGCAGGATTCTTGTATAAAGTTTAAAAAACTTCAAGAATAGATATGGCTTCATCCAACTTTCCATTTCTTGAGGGAAATTCTATTAATAGGCCTCTTATGCTCAATGGCGAGGGTTATCACTATTGGAAAACCTGAATGCAGATCCTTATTGAAGCCATAGATTTAAATATATGGGAAGCCATTGAAGTTGGTCATTTTATTCCTACAAAGATAGTAGGAAATGTAACTATAGAAAAACCAAGAGAAGAATGGAATGATGATGAAAGAAGAAAGGTTCAATACAATTTAAAGGCCAAAAATATAATCACTTCTGCATTAAGCATGGATGAATTTTTTAGAGTCTCATATTGTAAATATGCAAAAGAAATGTGGGATACGTTGCAAGTAACCTATGAAGGCACAACCGATGTCAAGAGATCTAGAATAAACACTCTTATACATGAATATGAAATGTTCAGAATGTTTCAATATGAGACCATAGAAGATATGCAGAAGAGATTTACTTGTATAGTTAATCATCTTGCATCTTTGTGAAAAATATTTCCTAATGAAGATCTTATTAACAAAGTGTTGAGATGTTTAAGCAGGCAATGGCAACCAAAAGTAACAGCAATTGCAGAATCAAGAAATCTCACTAATATGTCTCTTGCCACTCTCTTTGGAAAACTTCAAGAACATGAAATGGAACTTATGAGACTTCATCAACATGAAGAGAATGATATAAAGAGAAAAGGAATAACACTCAGAACCTCATCATCTTTTATTCAAGAAGAAAGTGACAAAGAGGACTTGACTGAAACAGAAGAAGATGATGATGATTTCAGACTCTTTGTGAAAAGGTTCAATAAATTTCTGAGAAACAAAAGAAATAAAAGGAAATCAAACATAAATACAAAGAAGAAAGAAGAAGACTCCTCCTTAGCCCCATCATGCTATGAAAGTAATCAACCTAGGCACATAAGATCCGATTATCTTGTCTTTGAAAGAAGAATTGAAAAATCCGACAAGAGGAATCTCAAAGAAAAGAAAGAAAAGAAAGCATAGATCACTTGGGAAGAAAATATAAAAAAAAAATTTCTTCAAGTGATTCAGAAAAATAAAATCATAAATCTGGGTATCATGATGAAAGACTATGAAAACAGAGAAGAGCAAAAGCGATACATTGATAGCAATTTCTCCAAACAAATGGCATGCATCAAAGTTTATTCAAAAAAAACAAAGGCCACTTGATCAACAAGCCCAACAAGTAATATCAAATGATACTAACAGGTCACTTGTCTTTGATTGATTACTTTGATGATTTTTTTGTTAACTTTTGAATGAGTTTTGATGCTTGTTTACTCCTTAAATATTTGATTTTCATTAATATTTTTTGATAGTTATGTTGATTGTCTTTGATTATGTTTTCATGATTGCTTTTGTTTGATTGTGTTTAATTGTAAGTATTTGATCATATTTGATTGGTGTGTGTTAATTGTTTGGTTAATACTTGTTTGAATGAATTAAATACATATTAGTGATGATGATTGATAGTGTTAGATGTATTTAGCATAAAAATAGGTTACTTTAGAGGAACTAGCCTAGTTTATGCTCTGGTAATCGATTACCATATAGTGTAATCGATTACACAAGAACAGACAGCCTGTAATCGATTACAACATCCTGTAATCGATTACCAGAAGGCTTATTACTCCTGTAATCGATTACCAAGCCTTGTAATCGATTACAACTCGTCCTCGTCTATAAATACTCACGAAATCAGAGTTGCTGCGTAGCCAAGGCTTTCCCTCACGCGTCCTCCATACCTAAATCTTCCAACCTTCGTATCTCACTCAAATCTTCACTAAATCACGTCCCGTAAAGCCCAATCTTCCTCTTTTTCACTCCTCTTTCACTTCCACCGATTAAAATCCACAAAAACTTCATCAAATGGCAGAGCCATCGAAGAAGAGAAAGGGATCATCCTCCACCGCTGCTGCTGCTGCCCATCGCCGCCACAGACCATCTGAAGCATCCACAGCACCCACTCATCCATCTTTATCATCTCCAAGATCATCAACATTGTTTTCTTCCGATGATCAGCGTCTACGGTACCTTTCTCAGTTTTCTTCTAGAATCATCTTAGACCCTAAGTACCTTGACGTAGAATTCTTTAATGATGAAACGTTTGATTGCTATCAAGTGTTTCAAAATTCTAGCCTTGTTGATTTCATGTCATTAAAATTGACATATTATCCTGAACTTGTAAAGGTCTTCTACTGCAATTTAAAAATTCAGGATGGCATTATTATTTCTGAGGTGCATGGTATTCCTATGGTCATTGATCAGTCACTGTTCTTTTCTTTAACTAATTTACCCAGTCAAGGTGCACCTTTTGAGGGCACCATTGTTGATGACTGGAAATTTGATTATTCGAGTCATGATGCTCATCGTATGGTCTGCAATGATCAAGCTGAAATGACCGGTAGATTGCTGGCCGGGTCATTAACATTTGATAATTGCATCATGCAATATATAATTGTTAGGATTTTGCTTCCTCGGTCTTCAAATTTAGCACAAGCCTCTGAGGAGGATTTGATTCTTATGTGGGCTTTTCTTACCGGTCGTCAGATCGACTGGGCCCATTTGGTTCGGTACCGAATGCATAAGGCATTACGGGCCAATGCACCTCTACCTTATCCACATTTGATAACTTTATTTCTGCGTCATTTTCAAATTCCGCTTGATGATGAGCCATTTGCTCAAGTCAAGCGTTCCTTTGCTATTGGTGCTGGTGCTGTGACCTCCTTTGGTTACCGTAAGGATCGGAATGGTCAATGGCTGAAGAAAGACGCACTCCCTCCTCAAGATGAGCGTACTCCTTCACCTCCACCTCAGCGTGAAGATTCAGCACTCCTGAATGAAGTCCTTACCGAATTACGAGGTCTTCGTTCTTATGTTGGTGAATGTTTCGACTCATTGGATACACGCTTTGCCGGCATGGATATTCGCCTCACACAAGTTGAAGAAGATGTCTCCTTCATCCGTACTTGCTTTGATCCACCACCACCGCCTCCATCATCCTCTTAGCTTAATTGTTATTATTATGACTAAGTCTTATTAGTAATTAAGTATTATTAGTACTTTGTTTTATCGCCGTGTTTTTGGCTTTTTGTTGCTCTAGTTATCGTACTCTTGCACTATTATTACATTTCAGGACTTTGCTTTGGTTGGTTATGACAATGTGTGGATTTATTTTTGTTTAATGTTTGGCTTTGTTTGGATGTTGTTTGTATTGCTTAGTTCTTTGTGATGTTTCCAAAGGGGGAGAGAACTTGACAAGAACTTGGGTTAGAAATCAATTATCAATTAGAAATTTATCATTAAGTTAAGTTAGGCATACATGCCAAAAGATAGGGGGAGTAAGGGTTGTGTGAACGTGCTATCATCTTGTATATAGCTTGTCTTGATTTCAGGGATTGTCATCATCAAAAAGGGGGAGATTGTAGAAGATCTTTGGTGTTTTGATGATGATCAAAAGGCTTAGAAATCAAGTGATAAAAGTTAGAAATCAAGTGATCATCAATTCCAAAACATAGGGGGAGTAAAGGCAAATTTTATATATATACATTGCTTGCTTGAATCTTGATTTCAGGACTTATATTGTCATCATCAAAAAGGGGGAGATTGTAGAAGCAAATGACTTTGATGTTTTGATGATGATCATGATGATTTGATGCAAATGATGCAAATGCGCTTTTCAAGTTTAAATTCAAGACAATGATTCAAGAATACAAGACACAAACATTAAGATGATCACTAGTACATTAGGAAGGAAATTCCTAATTGATATAGCAAAAGGTTTGGCCAAGTAATGCATGTTAAAAAGTGTTTTTCAAGAGATTTACTCTCTGGTAATCGATTACCAGAGGATGTAATCGATTACCAGTGGCCAAAAATGCTTTACAACAGCTACTAAATATTTGAATTCAAATTTTAGACTGTGTAATCGATTACACCATATTGGTAATCAATTACCAGCAGTTAATAAACGTTTTAATTCAAATATTAAAGCCTGTAATTGATTACACAAATATTGTAATCGATTACCAGAGGAGATTTTCAGAAAATAACTTTCAAGAGTCACATCTATTCAAATGGTTTAGGAATGGCCATCAAATGTCTATTTATATGTGACTTGGAAACACGAATCAAGAGAGAGTTTTTGATTGCCCAAAAAGTTTTATCCTCTCAAAAGATTAAGAGAGTTTTTCTAAATTGAAATGTCTTATCCTCTCAAAGATTCCTTGGTCAAACACTTGCATATTCAAATAAGGAATTGTGATTGATCTTCATTGTACAATCTGTCTCTTTCAAGAGAGATTTCTTCTTCTTTTCTTTTTACTTCCGAAAAGGGGTTAAGAGAGCGAGGGTCTCTTGTTGTAAAGGATTTCTAAACACAAGGGAAGGGTTGTCCCTGTGTGATTCAAACTTTGTAAAAGGATTTTACAAAGAGAGTGGAAAATCTCAAGTGGGTTGCTTGAGGACTGGACGTGGGCACAGGAAGTGACCGAACCAGTATAAATCAAGTTTGCATTTCTCTCTTCCCTTAAACTTCTTGTATTTATTGCTATTTATCTTTTTCCTTTAAAGAAGTTTATTCTGAATTGTCTTTTGAGTAATTAATGTTAAGGGTGCATTGTTAATCTAAAAAGAGAGAGCGAAATTTTAAATTGGGGAATAGTTCTTGTTATCTTAATTCAACCCCCCCTTCTTAAGATAACTGAGTCCATTTGTCTAACAAGTAGTAGCTCAAGCAGTGCCTTCATATTGTATGTGTATCTATCTATTCCCGGTTATGTGATGAGCTGCAAAGAATGTTAAATTCCTTTTGGTTGGGTTCATTTGTTAATAACTCCAAAGTAATTTGATGGTTGAGTTTGGGATAAACTGTCATTGAGAAAGGATGAAGGAGGATTGGAATTCATAAATTTCTATGCCTTTAATTTGGCAATGTTCGGAAGCTTGGTTGGAAATTTATGACCAACCACAATGCTTTGGTCACAAGAGTTTTTAAATCTAAATACTTTCTTGAAGGGGACTTTTTGGATTTTACAGTTGGTCACAACCCATCCTATTGTTGGAAAAACATCTAGGGTTCTCAGGTTTTGCTAAAGGAAAGGGCTAGATGGCGTGTTGGTGATGGGACAAAGATTAATATGTGGACTGTAACATCTCATTTTTCATAAACTAATTTAAAAGGATTGTTATTTATAAATAAATAAAATTTTAGAAAAATGAGGAGATTTTTATAAAGAAATAAATAAGGAGAAATAACTTTATAATAATGATTTGAAGGAAAAAAAAAGGGAAAGATATTTGATTTATTCATTTGATAAGAAATAAAATAGAGTATTTGTTTATAAAATTATAAACAAAAAAAAATAGAGTAAATAATAGGCTGTGAGTATCCTAGATATAAGTAGAGATATGTTAGGTCAGTTTTGAGATTGACGATAGCTTCTACGCCTTCTCTTCTTTTCAATTTCGTTTTCTCCACTCCTCCTCCCAAAACCCTCTCTTTTTCCCACATACCACCAATCCTGTCTCAGAAAAATCACAATCTTGGATTCATTAACCGTTGGATCGTCGCGAAATTTTAGTCCCAGGTACGAAACTTATTTCCAAACACTCTCACCATTGGGAATTGTGAAAACATATCAGAGCTGAGAGAAATACCCTTTTCATCATAGCTTTTTCTTTTCCCGCAGAAACCCAAAACTGTCACAGTAAAACTACGATCTTGGATTTATTAACAGTTGGATTGTCATGAAATTTTGATATGTGGTTCGCGATTAATTTCCGAACATCTTTACCGTTGGGATTAGCGAAATAATATTCATGGAAAGAGAAAACTGAATCGCATGAAGACAATACAAAATGGAGGCTTCAATCCCTTCTCCTTCTCTCTAACATTTGGGAACCCTATCAGAGCAGTCAGAGGAAAAACTTAAGAAATCTCAGGAAACCGCTAGAAATGCCGCTATTGCTATCACAATACACACGTGAGTCCGCTTAGAGGTATGAGATAAGTTTATCGCAATTGGGGATTAGAATGAGCATGTGTAGGGATCCTTAGAGGATTAAATTGGGTTTATTTTAGGATGTTTATTGAATTTTTCCTTTATGATTATAAATACAATATTGATGTCCTTGATGTGAATTGGTTGATAAAATTGAGTGAGTTCTCTTGGTGTTTTCGTTTTTCATACCTATGATTTTGATTAATTGATTTTGATATAATTGTGTGAAATTATTTGAGGGGTTTTATTTCCCATGTTGTGATAAACCTTTTGTATAAATATTGGGATTATGAAATTATGATTGAAATTGTATATAAGTGATAAATTGAATATATGATGAATTATAGAATAATATGTTACTTTGATATTATAATATTGTTTTGGAGATTGACTATAAGTGCAAAGTTGAATGTGTTAAATTGTGAGATACACGTAAACATGAGATGATTGATTGTGACGTAATGAGATGTGAAGTTGTGAACATGATTTTTAGTTGTGAACAAGTGTGAGGTTAACACTTGATGTGACATTACTTGTGTGGTGAGCTGTGAATTATACAATAACCCGACCAGTGTTTATATTGAGAATAATGTTGATGCACATTGTTAAAGGGAAAATGTAGGTTTCCTAGTTAGGAATCAGTGTTAAATTGTAATGCAATGTATTAAAAGTGTTTGAAACATGAGTGTGAGGTCGTAGGTATTGTATAATTCATGAACAGTGTCTACTTATAATATTGTTGTTGAAATCGAGTATAAGTACAAAGTTAAACATGTGTTAATTTGTGAGATACATGTAAACCTGTGATGGTGGATTGTGACATTAAGAGATGTTAAATTGTGGGCATGATATTTGATTGTGAATAAGTGTGTGTGTGTTTAACACTTGATGTGACAATAATTGTGTTGTGACCTGTCAATTATACAATAACCCGACCAGTGTTTATGTTGAGAAAAGTGTTTATGCGCAGTGTTAAAGAGAAAGTGTAGGTTCCTAGTTAGGAACCAATGTTAAATTGTAGTGCAATGTGTTAAACGTGTTTGGAACACGAGTGTGAGGTTATGGGTATTGTATAATTCATGAGCAATGTCTGCTTGCAAAAATTGTTTTAGGGGTTGGACCTGAATTAGGAGGGAAAGACCCTAACAAACTCTTCGAAGTGTAGGCCTTGGGGGTAAATACACCTAGTTTGAGTGCTCCTTTAAGTCTATGCCGATCCCACATGGTTGGAGCATTCTCGCAAAATAGCGTGACCTTGACTGGTCTCCCTATGATTTTACTTAGTGAGAGTGACCGGACATGCTTGATTACTCTGATAATGAAAGTTTCTGATCCCACTTGCATAACTGCTCGTACCTGCTCAGGAAGTGTCTAAGTATGTTTTAGACAAAATTTGCCAAAGGGGGAGATTGTTAGTGCTTAGCTCTACTGAGTGTTTAAAAGATTGGCTAAGATTTTGTTAAAACATAAGCACTTAGACAATGAAGGAAAGCTGGAGTTGCTGCACATGATGTCCAATGTTATGTCAAGGAATAAGATCGGGCTGCACAATGCACAAGGCAAGACAAAATGTCAAATGAAGAATTGAAGCTGCAGGATCCACGATGTCGGATACAATGTCCAGGACATCCTGCTCGAAAATACTGGAGTTGCTGCACAATGCACAAGGCAAGATAAAAGTCAAGTGAAGAACTGAAGCTGCAGGATCCACGATGTCGGATACGATGTCCAGGACATCTGGCCCGAAAATACTGGACATATAAATCTGTTATATCTTTAACAGATTATTGTGCAGTTAGCAAGAGATTAGACGATCTATCTTTAGGAACGAATTAAAAGATAATTAAAGTTCGAATTACAAACTAGAAGAGTTCGTTCAGGGAATAAAGATTAAAGATAAAAACTAAAAGATCAAACTGTATCTTTTAGATCTTTAAGTGCAGATTTTTTCAGAAGAATGATAGATCTCATCCAGCACAAGCGGTTGCAGCCCAGAAACGCACACTGCTATATAAACATGAAGGCTGCACGAGTTCTGTACCAAGTCCGGGATTGAAGAGTTATTTTGTGAGTTTTGGGACTTGAGTGTTTTGTGAGCCACCTTGATGTCATCCTAACATCAAGTGTTGGACCTGAGTGTGTAGAGTTGATCTCTAGAGTGTGTAGAGTTGATCTCTATAGTGTGTGGAGTTGATCTCTATTGTTCAGAGAGCAATCTCTGGTGTGTATTTGATTTAATTGTAAACACGGGAGAGTGAGTGAGAGGGAGTGAGAGGGGTTCTCATATCTAAGAGTGGCTCTTAGGTAGAGGTTGCACGGGTAGTGGTTAGGTGAGAAGGTTGTAAACAGTGGCTGTTAGATCTTCGAACTAACACTATTTTAGTGGATTTCCTCCCTGGCTTGGTAGCCCCCAGATGTAGGTGAGGTTGCACCGAACTGGGTTAACAATTCTCTTGTGTTATTTACTTGTTTAATCTGTTCATACAGTCAAATATAATCTGCATGTTCTGAAGCGTGATGTCGTGACATCCTGTACGACATCTGTCCCCAGTATCAGAATTTCAAAAATCTTCATGGTGAATCAAAGGTGAATCAAAGGTGTTTTGATGATAACAATGATGATAACAAAAGATGATGACAAAGGTGATGACAAAAAGCTCAAAGATCAATCAAAGAACAACTCAAGTAAATCAAGAAGAATTCAAGACTCAAGAAGAAAGTTTAGAGTCAAGAATCAAGATTCAAGGTTCAAGATCTCAAGAATCAAGATTCAAGGTTCAAGATCTCAAGAATCAAGATCAAGATTCAAGACTCAAGGTTCAAGAATCAAGAGAAGGCTCAATCAAGATAAGTATGAAAAGTTTTTCTCAAAAATTGAATAGCACATGATTTTTCTCAAAACATGTTTACCAAAGAGTTTTTACTCTCTGGTAATCGATTACCAGTAGCAAAATTGTTTTGAAAAAGTTTTCAAATTGAATTTACAACGTTCCAATTAATTTCAAAAAGCCGTAATCTATTACAATGTTATGGTAATCGATTACTAGTCCCTTTGAACGTTGAAATTCAAATGTGAAGAGTCACATCCTTTTACATAAAAGACTTGTGTAATCAATTACACTGATTTGGTAATCGATTACCAGTGATTGTTTCTGAATAAATCAAAAGATGTAACTCTTCAAAAGGTTTTTGACTTTTTCAAATTGGTTTTAAGTTTTTTCTAAAAGTTATAACTCTTCTAAATGGTCTTCTTGATCAAACATGAAGAGTATATAAAAGCAAGGCTTTGTTTTGCATTTTCATTCATTCAATTTTGAATACTTATTCAATCAATCCTTTACAAGCCTTGAATCTCTTTGAACTTCTTCTTCTTTGTACCAAAAGCTTTCTAAAGTTTTCTGGTTTTCTAAACCTTGAAAACTTGTGCTATTCATCTTTTCATTCTCTTCTCCCTTTGCCAAAAAGAATTCGCCAAGGACTAACTGCCTGAATTCTTTTTGTGTCTCTCTTCTCCCTTTTCCAAAAGAACAAAGGACTAACCGCTTGAATTCTTTTGTGTCTCCCTTCTCCCTTGTCAAAGAATTCAAAACAACACAGTCTGAGAATTCTTTTGATTCTTCCCTTTCCCTAATACAAAAGTGTTCAAAGGACTAACCACCTAAGAATTCTTTTGTATCCCCATTCACAAAGTATCAAAGGTTTAACCGCCTGAGATCTTTGTCTTAACACATTGGAGGGTACATCCTTTGTGGTACAAGTAGAGGGTACATCTACTTGGGTTTGACTGAGAACAAGAGAGGGTACATCTCTTGTTGATCAGTTCTAGTGGAGGGTACATCCACTAGGGTTTCAAAGAGAACAAGGGAGGGTACATCCCTTGTGGATCTTTGCTTGTAAAAGGATTTTTACAAGGTTGAAAGAAATCTCAAGGACCACAGGTCGCTTGGGGACTGGATGTAGGCATGGGTTGTTGCCGAACCAGTATAAAAACTCTTGTGTATTTGTTTACTTCTTCCCTACTCTTTTATTTTCCGTTGTGCATTTAATTTCCGATTTTAATTTCTATTAAGTTTTTCTTCTACTCCTCATTCTCTTAACAATTTAGTAAAAGCCTTAGAAGAGTAATTTTTAATTAGTAAAGGTTTAGGAATAATTAATTCAACCCCCCCTCTTAATTATTTTGAGGCCACTCGATCCAACAAGCATAACACTTTCTAATTGTTTATTATGAAATTGATGAGTCTTATTATGTCTTGATCGAAGTGTGTGATTCATGTGTAATGTGATTCATGATTGAAAAGCGAATTTTAAATGATAGTGGTGGAATTACGTGAGTTATGTTTAAGTAATTTGTATCTCATTTATATGATATGTATGTCTAGTTGTCTTGTTTCTCTATTAGTTAAGAATGTGATAACTCATTTATATGATATATATATCTAGTTGTCTTGTTTAAGGAACATTGTACTGAAAGACGTCGGAACACAATGCTCTGATAGGATGTGACATTGGGGCATAAGTTTCTATATTAATTGCATGAAGTCTTGAATGACCTTGTTTTAAGCCAAGATGATTTTAATATTTATCGGAGTGTGTCATTTTATGATGTTAGAAAGTGAATGTGAGCTTTTTATCCTTTTGAAAGGCTTTTATGTAAATGTGTTTTAAATACTTTTAATTAATTTTAAATTTTTATTCCTTTTATTATTGGTAGATATATATATGGGGTAGAAGGTGTCACATGGACATAATCTTGGCTTAGAGGAGAAAGTCATTTGAAATTATCTTCTAATCCAACATGGGATACTCTTCACTATACAGAGAGCAATCTCATGGTGAAGGGAGGAGAAGATTGAAATTTTGCAACTATTAACAATTTGGTCAATGAGGAAGATGCAATTGTAATTAAGCAAATCCCTATATTTAGTTTTGCTCAAGAGGATAAGAGAATTTTCCACTTTGAGAAATGTGGCGACTATTCTATTAGATCTGCATACAAAATTTTCATGGATAATATCTTTGATAAAACTCAGCTAGAAGTTGATGGAGAGTGGGATATGTTGTGCGCCTTAATATCCCTGCCTGTGTCAAAATCTTCTTATGGAGAGCATGTTGTGACTACCTCTCGACAAGAATGAACCTTCGTCGCAAGGGGATGGATGCCTCATCCATTTGTTTTTGCTATGACAGAAAGCTGGAGAGTGTGCCATCCTTTTACCACTTGTGACTCTAGTTGGAGGTGCTGGAAGGAACTTCAGAGTGCATCAAAGATGAATGATTTTCTAGACAAGACAAATAAATTCAAAGACCTCTTTTTCAAAATTCTGAGGTCTATTGATTTTAATACTCGGGACAAATTTGGAATGATATTCTGGAGTATTTGGAAAAGTCACCATTAACATATTTGGAAGGATTGAGTTGTAGACTCCTCTCAAATTATGGGCAGAGCACAATCAATGTTATTAGATTGGAGATGTGCCAAGGGGGTGGGTGAAGTAAAGCACCAAACAGATCCAATGCAAACCCATAACTCGTGGAACACCCCACCTATAGGTTTCTACAAATGTAATGTGGATGTTGCCTTTCATTCAAGTATCAAAACACACATCTTAGGGCCTTTGCATAAAGGGTGATTATAGGGAGTTTATTGCAACAAAAACTGAGTGGAGAAATCAGCTTCTTCATGCCACGGAAGGTAAAGCTTTAGATCTCTTATCTACTCTCATATGGCTGGTAGATTTGGATATGTCCCATGTGGTCATTGAGCTTGACTGCAAATGTGTTGTTGATAAATTGCTCCATGCTAGAAACGATATCTCTAAACTTGGTGCTATCTTGAAAGAGTGCAAATCAATTTCGTCCCTTTTTCCAAACTTTGTTGTTAAGTTTGCTTGAGAAAAGCTAACAAGTTTGCTCATGCGTTAGCTAAGGCACCCACATCGAATGCTTCTCCATCTTTTTATAGCTTTATACCTTAGTGTATTTCTTCCTTGATTATGAATGAATCAGTATGAGTTTTGAATGTTAAAAAAAAATGGAAACATTTGTAATTCTATTAAAAACTAAAATTTATTTATTAAGTATATATGTTTAAATTTATTTTTTTCATATTATATTCATGGACAAAAAATAAAAAAGAAATGTTTGACATTTTTCTTGCTTCATATTGATCTAGGGATTTCTAATTACTTACAACTTTCTTATTATGATACTCTATAAAACTAGACTTGTTAGATTAGTTTTAATTTTATTTTTCTCCCTTTCAACATTCATTTGAGACAAACTGCCCCCAAAGTCATCTCGGATGCAGGGCAGAGATTTTCACAAGGTGGGGTGAGCTTAGCATATAAGTGCGTGTGAATAGTAAGACCTACTTCAAACCCAATTTCTTGATAATGGACCAAGTACTTTAAGCCCAATAATTTAAACCAACATTTATCACAACAACCCAAGCCTTTGCATTGGCTAACAAACCCACTTCCGCCAATACGCAGTTAAAATAAAATTTAAATTTAAATATATTGTTAAATTTTATCAATATATTTAAATTTGATATCAGTTTAAATTTTTTTATTAATATTAATTCTCATAAATTTTAAAATATTGAAAAATAATTTATTTATTTATTTTTTAGGGTAATTTGTTTCTGTATTTAATGATGACATAATACGTAATTAAGTTTTAACTATGTCATGTCAAAAATCATTTATAAATAATATATGTCAGGACATATTTAAATTTATGTTAAGTTATCCGATAATAAAGGCTATTTTTTTAAAAAAAATAAAACTTTACAATAATCAAATCAAAGAAATATTGGCAGATGTTTGGATCAAGAAGGATGAATTTGGTCATGTGAGAATTAGGGTGCCCAGACGAAGCAAAAAGAGCATAATGAGTTCAAAAGGAACATTGCCTTCTCATTTTCAAACTACTTGCGCCCCAACCCCTGTACAATATTTTGATTCAAATGGACAAAAGGTGATGTACATGAAACATGTTGAGAATCATGTGATTATATACTTATACAGATAAATTTTTTTATATAATTATTTTATTATTATATACGATAAATATAATTATTTTATTATTATATACGATAAGCTAGTTAATTTTTACAGTAATTATTTATTATTAGATGATAATGTACACTTATTTTATATTATCAATACATAAACATTAGATTTATATTTTTTTTATATAAAAAATAAAATACTTAAGTGATCTTGTTTGGAAACATTTTTTTAAGGTTGATTTCTATTAATCCCAAGAATTGGTGTGACTGTGTAACAGTCTATCTAGTAGAAGAACAAATTGTTTTATATTAATCAGTGAACAAATTGTTTTATATTAATCAGTGACTTGCTGAAAGTAACGTTATCTTATTTTTTATAAGTAGAATTATTCTAATGACAACAGCTTTTTATTTTACTAAACTTCAAAGCGCAAATGAAAATAATGAGTAAACCACTAATTTGTCTCTTAAATTCTATCTTCTCTTTATAATATTCTTTAAAAGAAGGCAATGTACTTAATTAATCACAAAATAAATAATGCTAAATAGTCTTTTAAATATTAGAAAACTCTTCAAATTAGCTCTCAAACATTACTGAAATACATCAATTTGGAAATTGAACTAGTGAACACTTTTGTTTTTGATATTTAACTAGTGAACATTTCAATTGCAGGAATTACTTATATTTTATTTTATTTTATTTTATGGATTTTTTAAGAAAGAAGAGAATAGTTTGAACTTTGAAGTCAAAATTAGTGGTTTATTACATATAACATGGTCATTTTTAGCCTTTTTACTTTCAATTATAAAATTAATTATTTTTAAAAACAAATTAATTCAAACGTGCAAGTACTATATTTCATTACCGCATTAAATATTTAATTATTTTTCTGCTGTGAAAACCCGAGAGTGTTGGGGGAAAACAATGAAAATCTTGTGAAAACAGTTGAAAAATGTTGTTTTGGGAGAAGACAGACATTACAATTTGCAACGGCTACATTGTTGGGTGGTTGTCTCTCTCTCTTCCTTTTTTTCCCTTACACGGCAAATCCAAACCCAACAACAGCTTTCAAAAGTGTTAGGTGTAAAGAAAGTAAAGAGAGTGAGAGAGTGAGAGAGAAAAAAAAGCAAAGGCCCACCTGTGTTAATTTTGCAATGGAATCACAAAGAGAATATGAGAAAGAAGAAGAAGCACTAGTGTTGAAAACAACAAAAGTGGTGGAGTATTTGGTGCCAAAGATGTCAATTGAGCTTCTGTGCAAGTTTCCAGATAACTCTGCCTATGACTTTGACTACTCTCAGAGCACAATTTGGTCCCCTTTGCTTCCAAGACCTTACACTCCCATGGATTTGGATCTCATCACTCCAAAGAAACTTTCCTATGACGAGAAGGTGGGTTCTAAGCTTAGGAAGAAGTTCACTGCCTCTACCTTCAATCTTAACCTTGATTTCATCAGAAAGAATAGCAAGAGCAAGAACAAGAAGGTGCCTTCTGAATTTTCTCCAACACCCTTTAGAGGTGCTTGTAACCCCATCATGAACAAGGTAATTTATTTTTTGTTTCTGCTTTCTGGTACTTTTTTGTTTTCTTTTCTATTCTATGAAGGTTGGGAAACATTATACTATAGAAATATGTATATGGGCATTATTTTCTGAACTCAAAATTTGTGATAAATGTTGATAGGGAACATTGTTAATTAAGCGCCCCAAAGAAAAAAAAAAAAAAGAGGAGGAAATCAAAGAAAATTAGTAAAATGGGATTTCATTGAAATGAGAAAAATACAACATAATGTGAGTCTGATACATAATCTATTTAAGTATTTATAGATCTTATTTGTAATTGACAACTAATTAACTAGCCAGTTTAGCTATCTAGCCAATTGACTATTTTTAACTAACTAAATAACCTTTAACAAATGATTGATATTGAAAGCTTTGTTTGTGATATACGTGGATGCCACCAAATTTGTTTCTTACTTTTCTGGTTCTGATTCTGTTTCTATCTGGATTTCTGCATTTTTATTTTCTTTGTTGTGTTTTTATGGAAGTTGATTTTCTTTTACCTTTCATTTTTAGAAATCTGAAATTCAGAATACAAGTATTGAGGAAACATCTTTTACTTCAATTTTGTGAGAAAGATATATTATTTCCTTTAAAAGTTTCTGTTGAAATGATTTCCCATATACTTGCTCACTATACCATACTGTTGAGATTGTTAGATAATGAAAGGGGTAAATGTCGAATGAATGTTATTATGTATTGGATATTGGAAATAACTTAGTGTTTTTGGATATTGGAAATAACTTAGTGTTTTCTACTTGATCCAGCGATGGGCAAGAGCACTGAAAGCTGCCTCAAAACAGTTCAAGAAATGGAAGGTGAAGAGAGACCCCATTGCCCATGTGATGCTACCCAGATCATGATTTTTCTTAAAAAAAAAATATTTGTTGTATTGGTGTTGTTATTACTTTTTGTAATTTTGGAATTTCATCTCATTCAGTAACTACACATTTTCTTTGTTTATCGCACTTTTTGTCCACAGGAAGTATATTTATGACTAAATTGAAAATGCATATATAAATGTAATTTTTTAGTACTACCCTTATTTAAGGCTTTGATAGCTACAAGCATTAAGAAAAAAAAAATGATTGTTGGTTGAAGTTAAACATGGAAGCTAAGAAATATATATTAAGTGGTTTCTTTGTTTGTTTTTTGTTTTATATCAACAAATGTTAGTTGTTAATTGTTAGTTTTTTTTAGCGGAAAGAATTAAACTTGTAATCTTTCTCTCTCTCTCTCTCTATATATATGTGGGTGTGTGTGGTGTGTGTGTATGTGTGGGTGTGTGGGTGTGTGTGTGTGGGTGTGGGTGTGGGTGTGGGAGAGTGAAATTGGGGTTTTGAAAACAAAAGGGTTTTTGAAGGTGAGTCCAAAATGAATAAGTTTAGAATACAAAAATTCTTATGAGCTCAAAACGAAAATTCAATTAGCTCATAATGAAACTGCAAACAGTTCTTTTGTAGTTTTTAAGGATTTTGTTTCAAGGATAGTTCTTTACTAAACTCTTTTGATAAAACAAAGTTTAGTTTAGTTGTTAAAATAAATAGTTAATAGATTTAGTGTTTTATACAAAAGAAGTTTTAGACCTATGCAGGAACAAAGTAAAGAGGAAGAGAAATTAGAGATAGTGCACAAAGGTTTTTATACTGGTTGATAAACAAGTGGCCTCAATAACTTAAGAGGGGGGTGAATTAAGTTTCAAAATTTTCCCCTAACAAATTTTAATTCTCTCTTTAAAAGATATATGCAGTCTTAATATATAGAAAAAGAAGCAATGAACAATTTATTTGATGCTATTTAATGTGCAAAATAAAATTAAACTGCAATAATGTAAATGAAATTAGGGAAGAGAGAATTGCAAACTCAGTTTATACTGGTTCGGCCACTTCTTGTGCTTATGTCCAGTCCTCAAGCAACCCACTTGAGATTTCCACTATCCTTGTATTCCTTTACAACTTCTGAACCACCCAGGGATACCTTTCCCTTGTGTTCAGAAAAACTTACAAATCAAGAGACCCATTGCCTCTTGATTACAACAACAGTTTACTTTTGAAGTACATAAGATTTTTTTCTCTCTTTAAGAGAAGAATAATACAACTTGAAGAACTTATAAGAATCCTTAATTGTTTTGCAAGTGTTTGGCCAAAGGTTTTCTTTTGAGAGAATAAGACAATGAAGTTCTAAAAACCTCTGAAGATTTTCGAACACAAGTCATATATTTATAGGCCTTTGATGTCTTTTCAAAAACTTGTGAAGCGTTGTGACTTTTCAAGAGTTATTTTTGAAATTTCCTCACTGGTAATCGATTACAGATCTTTAGTAATCGATTACACAGTTAATTTTTGAGGAGTCATGTCTTTTCAGTTTGAATTTCAAAACATTCCGTTACTGGTAATCGATTACACCAAGGAGGTAATCGATTACAGCCTTTAAAATTCAAATTCAAACTTTCTGAAAGATTTGTGATCGAGGTCGTACCCGAATCAAATAAACATTAAAAATACAGTATCTAGGAAGTGATCCTAGGTCGTCTCCCAATGAGCAATGGTCAACAAAACGTTCATAACAGATAGTAGGAAAATAGTAACGAATTGGGGGGGGGGGTTGTTTGCTTTTGTAAATTAAACAACGAATAGATGTGAATTAGAAAATATCATAATTAAAACACATTGCTTCCCCTTGATTCACAAGAAAGTCTCTTATCCTAGGTTACGAGAGTTTATCCTTTATCAGTTCAACCACTTAATCCAACCCTAAATTAATTTACTAAGCGAAATTTAACATAAGGCATTCATTATGTGATTAAGCAACACATACACCAATTAATCATGAACGATCATTAAGCATGAACGTAAATTAAGCGCAGAGACAATTAATCAAGCACTAAGCATGCATGAATTAATAGCAATAAATATAGAGTAATTGGTGAAGAGGAAAAATAGATCAGAATTTAATAGTAATAATAGAACCTCAAAGAGAGCTGTGCTTGATCCTCAAGAGAAAACAACGCTGGAGACTTAGCCTTCCATTAATCAATAGAAAACGAAATTGTAGTAGAAACGAAGAAAACTAGAATTATTCTCCAAAACGAAAAAGAAACTAAAACGAATTGAGAGTAGCAGTCTAAAACTAAAACAAAAAAGAGAGAGAGAAGAGAAGAGAGCCTAAATGATGGAAACTTGCTTGTGGGGCTTCTATGGAGGCTGGATCTTTGAGCTTCAATGGGGTCCTTTAATGGTGATTTTCCACCATGGAGATGCAGCGGAAGACAAAGGAAAAGAGGTGAGAGGAGGCGCCATCCATTAAGGAATAAGCCATGGAAGAAGGAGCTTCACCACCAAGATGAGCCTTGGATAAGAAGCTTGGAGAGGATGCTTCAATGGAGGAAAAGAAAGAGGGAGAGAAAGAGAGAGGGGGGAGCACGAAATTGAAGGAAGAAAAAGGAAGAGAAGTTGAACTTTGAGTTGTGTCTCACAAGACTCTCATTCATCAAAGTTACAACAAGTGTTACACATGCTTCTATTTATAAACTAGGTAGCTTCCTTGAGAAGCTTTCTTAAGAAAACTTCCTTGAGAAGCTTCTTTGAGAAAACTTCCTTGAGAAGCTAGAGCTTAGCTACATACACCCATCTAAAAACTAAGCTCACCTCCTTGACAAAATACATGAAAATACAAAAAAAAGTCCTTACTACAAAGACTACTCAAAATGCCCTGAAATACAAGGCTAAAACCCTATACTACTAGAATGACCAAAATACAAGGCCTAAAAGAAGGAAAACCCTATTATAATATTTACAAAGAAGAGTGGATCCAACCTTGACCCATGGGCTCAAAAATCTACCCTAAGGTTCATGAGAACCCTAGGGCCTTCTTTAGTAGCTCTAGCCCAAGCCTCTTGGAGTCTTCTATCCAATACCCTTGGGGGGTAGGATTGCATCACTAAACTAGAACCTTGGTACTGTTATATAGTTTTCAGCCCCAAAGCTTACAAATCTGTTTTAAATCCAAGCCCATAAATAAAATAAAATCTAGACAAAATAAGATAAGATCTAGATGAAATAATATCTAGATGAGATCAAATCTAAATAATATCTAGATAAGATAAAATTTGGTAGAATAAAATAGTCTGCTCTCTTCAAGTCCAAGCCCAATTCTAGATTCAAGCCCAAGCCCAATTCTAGATTCAAGCCCAATTGCTTATAATTCTCCTGAAATTAAATTAAAAACACAAAATTAATCCAATAGGCCCAAATGATAAAACTGCATAATTAATTTGACAATTAAGGCTAATCAGTAATTAAAATGGTGACAAAAAAGGTTAAGAAATATGAGAAGATGATGACACATCAAATCCCCTCACACTTAGCCTTTTGCATTCTTGGGCAAAATAAAAAAAAACAAAGCAAGGGACAAATTCAGAGACATTAAAGAGAAACAAAAAGACACAACAACAATTACATATTTCTCAATGAATCTCAAGGAATGAAAAAAAAATGGGTAACATCTAACATGAAGAGATCCAAAGAGTCAAGACATTCGTGAAAATCATCCAAGCAACCCAATCATGGCAAAATAGTTAATAAGCTCAAGAATGAAAAGTGATAAAGTCTCACAAGATATACACTCTATCTCTCAAGTGTCTAGGCTACTATTTACCATCAAAGCACCATGAAAACCAACACCACATAAACTTGGCAAGATTCTAAAATTGACAATCAACCCATAAACACAAGCACATGAGGATCAAAAGGTCTTTTAAGGTTGTAATGGACCCAAGGACAAGGTAGGAAAAATATGGAATAAGTAGCTAAATCCCAAAGGAATAGAGGAGCAATGGGGAATAAGTGCATATTAAGAAAAAAATAAGAAAACCTAAAGATAAAATTTAAACGCAAAGAGTAGAGCCAAGAGTCTCATCATTCTTTTTCAATTTAAGATCTTATTCACTCAACTTTATTGCTTTTCTTTTTCTTTTTTTCGAATTGATTCAACTAAGTTTTTTTTGTTTGTTTGTTTTTTTTTTTGCACTATAGCATTTGAGAAATAGCATATCATTCAGCATGTCCAACATTTAACCAGTATACAATGTACATCAAGTATGGCCCAAAATACATCATGAAGCATAGCCAACGAAATATGTTATCCAACAAAACCCCCCACACTTATTCCCAAAAAAATTCCAAAGCTCCAAAATTCCTTAAGGTTAAGGTGAGATCATGGTTTTTCACTTAAGGCTTGTAATGAGCTTCAAAACAAAGAAAGGGAAACATAGGCTCAAAGGGCTATCAAAGGGATTAATTCAAGGTAAGTCCATTTGGCTAGAGGCTTATAAGAACAAAATTGCCAAACTCATTTCCAAATATGCATGTGAATTAGGAAGCATCAACAAGAATCAAGCCAAGGCTATTGTGAAAGCAATCAATGGGGCAAAACACACCAAATGATTATGATGATGGCTCAAATTCTCACAAAGGTACACTTATCACTTCCAAATTGAGCTTTCAAAACTATCATGACATGTAGAGGAAAAACAAGGACTTCAAATCACAAAATGTCAAGTGACTTTTATTTTCAAAACAATTACCCATTACTTGAACATATCCTATAATTCAAAGAAAAATATGCAAAGTTGTACATGCAAACAGAATTGACCTAAAATATTAAACTAGAAACCCAACAAAACTCACAAAATTAACAAATTTAACACAACTAACAAAATTAACAAAACTAACAAAACTAGCAAAACCAAAGAACACTCCCCCCATACTTAAACAACACATTGTCCTCAATGTAGCACAAGTAAAAGATTAAAAGCAATTAAACCATCAAATAGAATCGGACAAATGTAATAAAAGTAAAGAAGGAGATAGGAAAAGAAAAACTCCCTAAGTCATGGTGGAGGAAGAGTAGGGTGGAGTAAGGAAGTCTCTTCCATCACTACGTCCACTAAAGAAGGGTTTGTGAGGAATGGCTTAAGTCGGTGTCCATTGACCTTGAAGCTCTTGTTTGTGGAGTCGCTTTTGATCTCAACTGTACCATAAGGAAAAACATTAGTAACAACAAAAGGACCAATCCACTTAGACCTCAACTTACCACTCATGAGTCCAAGCCTAGAATTATACAATAATACTTTTTGCCCAACCATGAAGTCCATCCTAATTATCATGCTATCATGGAACTTCTTGGTCTTTTCTTTGTAGAACTTGGCATTCTCATACGCTTCTAGGCGGATCTCATCTAACTCACTCAGTTGCAAATTTCTTTCCTCACCAGCTTGATCCATAGAGAAGTTACAGGTCTTCACTGCCCAGTATGCTTTGTGCTCAATCTCCACTGGAAGATGACATGCCTTTCCAAAGACAACCCGATAAGGAGACATTCCTATGGGTGCTTTGTAGGCAGTCCGATGTGCCCAAAGAGCATCATCAAGCCTGGTACTCCAATCTTTCCTTCTTGGCTGCTCAATCTTCTTTAAATTCTCTTGATCTCCCTGTTAGAAATTTCTGCCTGTCCATTGGTTTGGGGGTGGTATGGTGTGGATACCCTGTGTACAACCCCGTACTTTTTAAGCAAGGCATGCATTGATTTGTTGCAAAAATGGGTTCCTTGATCACTAACGATTGCTTTAGGTACTCCAAACCTACAAAATAGATTAGATCTAAAAAAATCTGCAAGGAGAATGTAAACATAACCAAAAGAGATAGGAAAAGGGCCTATGAAATCTATGCCCTAGACATCAAACACTTCACAGAATAGCATAGGTGGCTGAGGCATTTGCTGTCGCCATGTAAGTGCACTTCCTACTCTCTGACACTGCTCACAAGTGCTACAAATCTTCCACGCATCTTTAAAGATGGTGGGCCAATAAAAGCCACAGTCAAGCACTTTGCGAGCTGTCCTTTGAACACCCAGATGACCTCCCGGTGCGGAAGAATGACAGAACCGCAGGACTGAGTCAGTCTCATGATCTGGAATGCATCGTCTAATGACTTGATCGCTGCACAATTTCCACAAGTAGGGGTCATCCCAAATAAAATGCTTATCATCACTTTTAATTTTATCTTTTTGAGCTTTAGATGCTAAGGGAGGAAAAACAGAAGCAACTAAATAATTGACAATGTTAGCAAACCAGGGAGTAGGAAGAGAATTAGAAATACTATACAGTATATACAAATGATCATCCGGGCAATCATCCCGAATGGGTGAATCCTCATCAGACACACGTTCGATCAAACTCTTGGAGCCAGAGCATCCATCGGATCAATCTAGGCTTTGAATCAACCTTCTTCAACAAGTACTTTAGAGCTGCATGGTCAGTATAAACAATAATGCGAGTACCAAGCAAATAAGAACGAAATTTTTCAAGAGCAAAAACTATGGCTAATAGCTCTTTCTCAGTAGTAGTATAATTCGCATGGACAACATCTAAAGTCCTAGAATCATAATATATCACCCTAGGCAATTTATCAATTTTCTGAGCAAGGACAGCTCCCAATGCATAATTTTGATGCATCACACATAAGCTCAAAAAGGGCTGTCCAGTCGGGTACTTGGATGATGGGGGTGGTAGTCAGTGCTCTTTTGAGGCAATCAAAAGCCTCTTCGCATTTATCATTAAAGTCAAACTCCACCTCCTTTTGCAACAAGTTGAATAGTGGAAGGGCTACTTTGCTAAAATCTCTTATAAAGCGCCTATAGAATCCTACATGACCAAGAAAAGATCGCACCTCTCGCACCCAAGAGGGGTAAGGCAATTGTGAAATAAAATGGCATTTTTCAAAATTTAGAACAAGGTTAGTTTCAATGCATCTATTCAAAACCTTTTCCAGACTATCCAAACAAATATAAAAAAAGGATCCATATACAGTGAAATCATCCATAAACACCTCTATGCAATTTTCTAAAAATCACTAAAAATACTAATCATGCACCGCTGGAAGGTATCAGGGGCATTGCACAGGCTGAAAGGCATCCTCCTATAGGCAAAAGTGCCGAAGGGGTAGGTGAATGTGTTCTTTTCCTGATCCTCAGGAGCAATAGTGATTTGCATATAACCAGAAAAACCATCAAGGAAACAATAGTGAGATTTACCTGCCAGGCGTTCAAGCATCTGGTCAATGAATGGCAGGGGAAAATGGTCCTTTTTGGTAACCTGGTTCAGCCTCCTATAGTCGATGCAGACTCTCCAACTCTTATGCACCCGAGTAGGAATCAGTTCCTCCTTCTCATTTTTGATCACGGTGAGGCCGGTTTTCTTCGGGACTGCCTGGACGGGACTCCCCATTGACTGTCAGAGATAGGATAAATGATTCCAGCTTGCAAAAGCTTGGTTACCTCCTTCTTCACTACATCAAGAATCACCGGGTTGAGTCTTCTCTGTGGCTGTCTTACTGGTTTAGCCCCATCCTCTAAATTTATCCGATGCATACATGTGGATGGGCTAATACCAGGAATGTCCGCCAGGGTCCAGCCTATAGCCTTCTTATGCTTCTTGAGAACTGATAACGGCTTCTCCTCTTGCTCATCAGCAAGGGAGGCAGATATAATTACTGGAAAACTTTTGCTATCATCCAAGTAAGCATATTTTAAATTTGATGGCAGAGGCTTCAATTTTGGTGTGGGCGGCTGGATAATGGTAGAAAGAGATGGTTTCTCAGCCTGTACCTCATAAAGAAAGTCAGAGGTATGTGTACTTCCTGAAACATGGTTAGTTCTATCTGACTCTAGAAAATCAATCTCAAGAGGTAAAACATCACCAGACATGTAATCAATATCAATTTCAGATTTACTCTCAGCATCAAATTCAACCATATGATCAAGTAGAAATTCAGATTCAATGCATGAAGAGTGACAGGCATGCAGATTAGAATGAAGATCATTCATGTATTCATCAACTATATGGTCAATTATTTCAGCACGAAATACAGAAAGATCTTCAGATGGGTGTTTCATAGCATCAAGAATATTAAAATGAACAGTTATATCACCAAACTCCATAGATAGTGTGCCTGCATATACATCTATCTTAGTTTTAGCATTTTTCATAAAAGGTATGCCTAGAATGATGGGAACTGATCCTTGAGAAAATCCCTCCTCCATATTCAAAATATAAAAATCAACAGGGAAAATCAGTTCGCCAACTCTAACTAAGACATCCTCTATGAAACCAGCATGATAGGCAACACTTCTATTAGCTAAATGAATTACCACATCAGTTAACTGCAAAGGACTAAGAGATAGAGAATTAAAAATAGACAGAGGCATAACACTAACAGAAGCTCCTAAATCTAGCATGGCATTGTCAAACTTACTATTCCCTATAATACAAGGTATGCTGAATGTACCTGGATCTTTACATTTTTCAGGGATTTCGGGAACAGATTTACCAATCAATGCGGAGTCATTTCTACCCATGCTAATTATTTCACTTCCTTTAAGCTTCCGCTTATTAGTGCACAACTCCTTCAAGAATTTAGCATATCTTGGAATTTGCTTTATTGCATCCAGCAGAGGTATGTTTACCTCTACTTTTCTAAATGTTTCGAAGATCTCCTTCTCTGCCTCTTCCATTTTTTTTGTTGGAAATTTCTCTTGGAGGAAATGGAAGAGGGATATGCCGCTTCTATAAATCAGAATTACCAATGGAAGATTCACCTGCATAGAAATTGTTAGGTAACTTATTCTTTAAATTTTTGTCATCAGCTTTTTCTGGAGTAGAGTGAAGTTGGGCAGGTTGATATGCCATTATTTACTCCTATTTCTTAACCCTTTTTGCACCATTTTAAGTACTAATTAATCTTAATTGCAAATTAATTAGGCGGTTTTATTATTTGGGCCCATTAAGGTAATTTGATGTTTTTAATCTAATTTTAGGAATTAATGAAACATTGGGCTTGAGTCCAGAATTGAGCTTGAATCCAAAATTGGGCTTGGACTTAAAGAGGGTAGACTATTTTATTCTACAAAATTTTATCTTATCTAGATATTATTTAGATTTGATCTCATCTAGATATTATTTCATCTAGGTCTTATCTTATCTTATCTTATCTAGATTTGATTTTATGGGCTTGGATTTAAAACAGATTTGTAAGCTTTGGGGCTGGAAAACTATATAACAACACCAAGGCTCTAGTTTTAGCTCTCTTCTCTCTCTCTCCTGTTTTTGTTTTTAGTTTTAGGCTTCTCTTCTCTTTCTCCTTTTTTTCGTTTTTGCAATTCCAGTTCTGACTTTTCGTTTTAGCAATAAAATTTCGTTCTTCAATCTATAATTTCGTTCTCTATTGATTAATGGAAGGCTAAGTCTCCAGCATTGTTTTCTCTTGAGGATCAAGCACAATTCTCTTCGAGGTTCTATTATTATTGTTAAATTCTGTTCAGTTTTTCCTCTTCACTAATTACTCTGAGTTTGTTGCTATTAATTCATGCATGCTTAGTGCTTGATTAATTGTCTCTGTGCTTAATTTATGTTCATGCTTAATGATCGTTTATGAGTAATTGGTGTATGTGTTGCTTAATCACATAATGAATGCCTTATGTTAAATTTCGCTTAGTAATTTAATTTAGGGTTGGATTAAGTGGTTGAATTGAATAAGGATAAACTCTCGTAACCTAGGATAAGAGACTTGCTTGTGAATCAAGGGGAAGCAATGTGTTTTAATTCTGATATTTTCTAATTCACATATATTCGCTGTTTAATTTACAAAAGCAAACAACCCCCCCCCCCCCATTCGTTACTATTTTCCTACTATCTGTCATGAACATTTGGTGTATCATTGCTCGTTGGGAAACGACCTAGGATCACTTCCTAGTTACTAAATTTTAATGTTTATTTGATTCGGGTATGGCCTCGATCAAATTTGGCGTTGTTGCCGGGGAGCGGTGTCCAAAGGTTCATAATAGCTAGTGATTCGTGTTTTATGTTTAGTTGTTTTATGCTTTCGTGTGTTGTATTAGTGTGTGTTAGTGTTGTGTTCGTGTTGCGTTAAGTGTTGTTTAGTGTCTTGCTATTTTGTTTAGTATGGTGTTTTGTTTTAGTTTTTCTGTTCAGCGCTTCCCCTGTTTCAGTTTTGTGTTTTGCTGTGAATAGTGATTTGCGACGGATTTAGCGACCACTTTTGTTGAACTGGAAAACAGGGTGGTAGTGGAAATCCCTTAGCGACAGATTTTAGAGACCACACTTGCTGAATTAATTGGGATTTTTTGTTTTGGTAGTTATATTTGTTATTTTTGGCTGAATTTTTTTGTGGTAACTTCTTTTGATCCATATTTTTTGGGAAAAATAGTTGGAGCCCTTAGTTTGGTCAGATTTGAAAGTTCCAAAAAAGTAGCAAATTTGATTTTTGTCAAAACTTCAAACAGCCATAACTTTTTCTCTGGTTATCAAAATCACTATTATTATATATGTATTTGGGGTAGAAAAAGTTTTCCCATGCCGTGGCAGTATGGCCGGCTGAGGTCTCCTTCTTCCCAAAATTGCGATTCTGTCAAAAGTTTTTTATTTTCCAAGTATTATTCTCTTATTTTTCTTAATTTACCATTTTTAGCTTCTATAGTTAGACTTTGAATTTTTGTTTGAAATTTTTTGTGCTATCTTCTCATCATTTTATAAGGTTGCTCACAAAATTTCAAGTCATTTGGATATCATTTGATGGTAGCTGTAGTTCAAACCTACACTGTTACTTGCATAAGAAGGCAACTAGTTGTGCATGCTGAATATAGTGTATGACTAGAGGCAATCCATCTGACTTACAACCCTTTGATCCTGAGATAGATAGGACATTTCATATATTAGTTAGACATCATTTAGTACCTTTTGAGCATCCTGAGCATTTTGTTATTGGTGATTTTGAGCATTATTGTTTTGAACATTCTGATTTTGAACATTCTGAGAACATGGCACAACCTCCACCCCATGAGAGGACTCTATGGGAAATGTCTGCACCTTATTTCACCTATGAAAGCTTGTGCATCCAATACCCTGATGAGGATGTCCGATATGTTCTTAAATTGCTGGGAGTTTGAAGCCATCTTCTCAATTAAATTGCTGGGAGTTTGAAGCCATCTTCTCAATTAAATTTCTGGCTTCAGCAAGGGTCATGTCTCCAAGGGCTCCACCACTGGCAGCATCTATCATACTTCTCTCCATGTTACTGAGTCCTTCATAATTATATTGGAGAAGAAGCTGCTCAGAAATCTGGTGGTGAGGGCAACTGGCACATAGTTTTCTAAATCTCTCCCAGTATTCATATAGGCTCTCTCCACTGAGTTGTCTAATGCCTAAAATATTCTTTCTGATGGTCGTGGTCCTGGAAGCAGGGAAATTTTTTTCTAAGAATACTCTCTTGAGGTCATCCCAACTCGTGATGGACCTTGGAGCAAGATAATATAGCCAGTCCTTTGCCATTCCCTCTAAGGAATAAGGAAAAGCCTTCAGAAATATGTGATCCTCCTGGACATTTGGGGGTTTCATGGTGGAGCATACAAGATGGAATTCTTTCAGATGTTTGTGCGGGTCTTCACCTGCAAGGCCATGAAACTTTGAAAGCAAATGGACCAGTCCAGTTTTAAGAACATATGGGACATCCTCATCAGGGTATTGGATTCACAAGCTTTCGTAGGTGAAATCAGGTGCAGCCATTTCCCTTAGAGTCCTCTCACAGGGTGGAGGTTGAGTCATGTTCTCAGAATGTTCAAAATCAGAATGTTCAAAACTATAATGCTCAAAATTAGGATGTTCAAAATTACCAACCACAGAATGCTCAGACTCACCAATAATAGAATGCTCAGAAGAAAATTTCCCATGTCGGAGGTCCATTGTCGTTTTAAACTTGAAAAATCAGCCGTTTACTAATTTTTTTTTTTTTAGTATTATTGTCTTATTTTTCTAACCTTTCCTTAGGCAGTTTTCATAGTTAGACTTTGAATTTTTGTCTGAAAATTTTTGTGCTATCTTTTCATGATTTTAGGGTGTTGCTCACAAAATTTCAGCTCATTTGGATATCGTTTGACTATAGTTGTAGTTTTTACCCCCTTGTTAGATTTTGATTTTGATTCTGTTCTTCATGGTAGGAAACATCCATTTTTATCTGATCTGCATACTTGTCATTCCTTATGCATTGAATATGAATCTAAGTTTGAATTTGATCCTGTATCTGATTTTTATGTTGAGAATGAATCTGAATTTGAGTCTGGTTCTGATTTTCTGGGTGTTGTACCTCTTGATGTTGATTTCTTAGAGTCAGAATGCACTAACCATGTTGCAGGAAGTACATGTACTTCTGACTTGCTTTATGAGGTATAGGCTGAGGAACCTTCCTCTTCTCCTACCCTGGTTCCTCCCACTGTTCAGCCACCACCCACACTAGAGCTGAAGCCCTTACCAGCAACCCTCAAATATGCTTACTTGGAGGACAAGGAAAAATTTCCAGTGATCATCTCTGCCTCCCTTGATGCTGACCAAGAAGAGAAGTTGTTGCTAGTGCTCAAGAAGCACAAGAAGGCCATTGGATGGACTTTAGCAGACATTCCTGGTATTAGCCCATCTACTTGCATGCATAGGATACTTTTAGAGGATGGAGCTAAGCCAGTGAGGCAGCCACAATGGCGACTCAACCCCGTCATTCTAGATGTGGTGAAAAAGGAAGTGACCAAGCTCTTACAAGTTGGAATCATCTACCCCATTTCTGACAGCTAGTGGGTGAGTCCAGTCCAAGTGGTTCCTAAGAAGACATGCCTCACAGTAATTAAGAATGAAAGGGATGAGCTTACCCCCACAAGAGTGCAGAATTGTTGGTGAGCCTGCATTGATTATAGGAGGCTGAACCAGGTAACCAGAAAAGATCATTTTCCCCTGCCATTCATTGATCAAATGCTTGAGCGCTTGGCAGGTAAGTCTCATTACTATTTTCTTGATGGTTTTTCTGGTTATTTACAAAGTCATATTGCTCCTCAGGATCAAGAAAAGACCACATTCACCTGTCCCTTTGAAACTTTTGTCTATAGGAGGATGCCCTTTGGCCTATGCAACGCCCCTGGTATAGATGCTTTGAAACTAACCTTGTGTTGGATTTTGAAAAATGTCACTTCATGGAAGAACAAGGTATAGTTTTAGGGCATATCATTTCCAGTAGGGGCATAGAGGTAGACCCTGCAAAAATAGATGTTATTTCACAATTGCCTTACCCCTCATGTGTGCGAGAGGTTCACTCTTTTCTTTGTCATGCAGGGTTTTATAGGCACTTTATCAAGGATTTTAGCAAAGTGGCCTTTCCACTATCCAATCTGGTGCAAAAGGAGGTGGAGTTTGATTTTGATGACCAATGCAAAGAGGCTTTTGATTGCCTCAAGCGTGCGGTGACTACCACCCCAATCACTCAGGCACCTGATTGGACAACCCTATTTGAGCTAATGTGCGATGCATCCAATTACGCATTGGGGGCTCTCCTTGCTCAAAAGATTAATAAGCTGCTCCGGGTGATCTACCACGCTTCCAAAACTTTAGATGCTGCTCAAGCAAATTACACTACCACAGAGAAGGAGCTATTAGCGGTAGTTTTTGCTCTTGAGAAATTTCATTCATATTTACTTGGTACTCGTGTTATTGTTTATACTGACCATGCAGCTCCGAAGTACATGTTGAAGAAAGCTGAATCAAAGCCTAGATTGATCAGGTGGATGCTTTGGCCCCAAGAGTTTGATTTTGAGATCCGTGATCAGAGCGGTGCACAGAACCTCGTGGCAGACCATCTGAGTAGGATTGAGCGTGTGTCTGAGGACTCACCCATTCGGGATGATTTTCTGGATGACCATTTGTACATTCTGTATAGTATTTCTGATTCCTTCCCCACTCCTTGGTTTGCTAATATTGTGAATTATTTGGTTGCTTCTGTTTTTCCTCCCTTAGCATCTAAAGCTCAAAATGATAAAATTAAGAGCGATGTTAAGCATTATATTTGGGATGACCCCTATTTGTGGAAGTTGTGCACTGACCAGGTTATTAGGAGATGCATTCCAGACCATGAGATTGATTCAGTCCTGCAATTCTGTCATTCTTCCGCACTAGGTGGCCATCTTGGCATATAGAGGACAGCTCGCAAGGTGCTTGATTGTGGTTTCTATTTGCCCACCATCTTCAAGGATGCATGGAGAATCTATAGCACTTGTGAGCCTTGTCAGAGAGCAGGCAGCTCACTTTCATGGAGACAAAAAATGCCTCAACAACCCATGTTATTCTATGAGGTGTTTGATGTCTAGGGTATAGATTTTATGGGGCCTTTCCCTGTCTCTTTTGGTTTTGTTTATATTCTCCTTGTTGTTGATTATGTTTCAAAATGGGTGGAAGCCAAACCCACCAGAACTAATGATGCTAAGGTCGTTATGGATTTTGTTAGATCTAATATGTTTTGCAGGTTTGGAGTTCCTAGAGCCATTGTTAGTGATCAAGGCACCCATTTTTGTAACAGATCCATGTATGCCTTGCTAAAAAAATATGGGGTCGTGCACAGAATTTCCACACCATACCACCCCCAAACTATTGGGCAGGCTGAGATTTCAAACAGGGAGATAAAAAGGATCTTGGAGAAGATTGTGCACCCGAACAGAAAGGATTGGAGCACCAGGCTAGATGATGCTCTTTGGGCGCATAGGACTGCCTATAAAGCACCCATAGGAATGTCTCCTTATCAGGTTGTCTTTGGCAAGGCATGTCATCTTCCTGTAGAGATAAAGCACAGAGCCTACTAGGCTGTAAAGACCTACAACTTCTCTATTGATCAGGCTCGAGAGGAAAAGAAGTTGCAACTAAGTCAGCTAGATGAGATCCGGTTAGAAGCCTATGAGAATTCCAAATTCTACAAAGATAAGACCAAGAAGTTCCATGACAGCTTGATAGCTAAGAAGGACTTTGTGGTTGGACAGAAAGTTTTATTGTATAACTCTAGGCTCAGACTCATGAGTGGTAAGTTAAGGTCAAAGTGGATTGATCCTTTTATGGTGACTAATGCTTTTCCTTATGGTACAGTTGAGATCAACAGTGAATCCACAGATAAGAGCTTCAAGGTCAATGGACACCGGCTGAAACCATTCCTCACAAATCCCTGCTTAGTGGATGTAGTGGTGGAGGAGACATCCTTACTTCACCCTACTTCTCTTTCGCCATGAGTTAGGGTGTTTTCTTTTTCTGTCTCCTTCTTTACTTTTATTGCACTTGTCCAAATTTATTGATTTTTTTTATTGTTCTTGTTCTTATGATTGTGCTACATTGAGGACAATGTGTTGTTTAAGTGTGAGGGGGGTGATGTAAGCTCCATTGGAGCTTGTAAGCCTAGGATCTTCTTCATCAATGAATTCCTTTGCTTCTTGGAAGATAAATGGCAGCGAAATGGAGAAGGAAGAGAGAGAGGAGATGCCACTTCAAGGAGAAGATAAGTCTAGAAGAAGCTGACCACCATAGGAGGCCATGGATAAGAGCTTGGAGGAAGAAGTAGATGAATGAAGGGAGAGGAAGAGAAGAGCACGAAATTTTGTACTCTAAAAGAGCTCTGAAATCTGAAGTGTAATTTTCAAATGATCAAAGTTAGAAAAATGCACACACATAGCCTCTATTTATAGCCTAAGTGTCACACAAAATTGGAGGGAAATTTGAATTTCTATTCAAATTTCACTTGAATTTGAAATTGAATTTATGGAGCGAAATTTTGGAGTCAAAATTTCACTAATTATGATTAGTGTATTTTAGCTATTGTTCAGCCCACTAATCCAAGATCAAGTCCAAGATTCTCCACTAAGTGTGCTTAGGTGTCATAAGGCATGTAAAGCATGAAGGACATGCACAAAGTGTGACTATATGATGTGGCCATGGGGTGTAGCAAGCAAATGCTCACCTCCCCCTCTAAAATTTAATTGGATTGGGCTTCTGACAATTCAATTAAATTTATTTCCAACCACACACATCAAATATTCACTTATGCATGTGGAATTACAAAACTACCCCTAATACAAAAACTAGTCTAGGTGCCCTAAAATACAAGGGCTGAAAAGTCCTATATTTCTAGGGTACCTTACCTATATTATGGAGCCCTAAATACAAGGCCCAAAAATAATGAAACCTTAATCTAATATGTACAAAGATAAGCAGGCTCATACTTAGCCCATGGGCCCAAAATCTACCCTAAGGCTCATAAGAACCCTAAGGCCTTCTCTTGCATCTCTGGCCCAATCTTCTTGGAGTCTTCTATTCGATGCCCTTGCGGGGTAGGATTGCATCATTCCCTCTCCCTTGAAAAGGATTTGACCTTAAATCCATATATTCTTGAAACTCAGGGATTCTTTCCTCAAAACCTGTAAAAAGAATAAAAACATATGTATTAGTGATGTTGGGTATGTTAGAGTAGGGTAAGGACTGAAAACCCCTTTCCTAACCATCTTCCCATGAGAGAACATAGTTCCTCACCAACTCAATGAGTGGTGCTACAAGTATAGAGAAATATGGGACAAACCTTTTGTAAAAGTTTTTTAAGTCATTGAAGCCCCCAATTTTCCTTATACATGGTGGAGTAGGCCACTCAGGAATGACCTTTATTCTCTTAGGGTCCATGGGAAGCCCTTGATCACTATTTAAAAAGTTAAGGAAAGTAATGGAATAAAACATACCTTTTTCTTTATTTTCATGTTGATTATTCCTACAAAAAATTATGACAAACCTAAGGTGTCCCATATGAGCACCTAAGTTTGTATTGAAACAAAAAATAAGAACAAACCTACCTAATGAGTCCCTATGTACACAAATCATGAAGATGTTGGGTGCATGAGTGATTTTACAAAAGAGGGTTGCACCACTCAACACATTCATCATACCACCTATCATAGGGATTTGGTGCCTAATAATACCTATTTTGGGCACCAACAAAGCACAAGGATTTAAACTCTTGGGAACCAAACTCTCATCCAACAACTCATTTACTTGAGGAATAAACTCAAGCCTAAGAGGTATGGCAATGCTAACAAGTGTCTTTTTACAAAGGATAAAATGTGGAGGTTGTCTAAGAGGAGAAATTTTTTTAATATTTGTCTTTATTTTAAAATGTCTTTCCTTCTTAGATAACCTCTTGGAGGAGACACTTACCTCCTTACACTCCTCCTTAACCATTAAAGGTTGTTCTTCTTCTTGGGGGTAGATCTCTTTACTAGATTCTTCCCATTTTGCTTCTTCACTTTCACTAGAGGAAGGTGAAGTAGTAGCCTCATCTTGGCTACTATAAATGTCTTGGCCCCTCATAATCATGGTTTTCTTGGTGGGGCATTGAGAAGTAATGTGCCCTCTTCCAAGACATTTAAACCACTTTATGGAGCTAGTCTTCTCTTGCATTCTAGCCTTAAGGGGTTGCTTTTCTATTGCTTCCCATTATCATCTTTGGGCTTAGAAGGTGTCACCCCTAAGATGCCTTGACCTTGGTCTTTCTTTGGATAAGAGTGAGAGCCATAAGATTTTGAAGTAGATTTCCTTTTAAGTTGTTGCTCTACCCTTATTTCCCAATCTAAGTTAGCCTCTACATTGTCCTTCCCATGGAAGTATAGGAGGTTAATGTTAGCCTCTTGAGGCTTTCTTTCCTTTTCTATCCAATGGGAGTGAGGTCTAGGATGTGCCCTATGCCTTCCTTCATAATAGTCACAAAGTTCTTCACTTAGGCTCTTGCAAGAGTTATGACTACTATAGGAGGCATGTTTTTCTTTTCTTAACTCTTTTAGTATTTTCCTTCTTTCTTCTTCCCTTATTTTCTCTTTTTCATCTTGACTTATTTCTTCCACTCTTTTTTTTCCTTTTTCTTTTCTCTCTTGTTTTTCTTTCCAAAACTTAAGGGATCTCAACTCATCTAATATCTTATACAAGGGGTCCTTAGGAGTAGAACGCTCACCATTAACACTAGATGAAGAATGAAGACTCATGTTGGTTTCTAAGTTGTGGTTCTTTCTTGTTGGGGGTTTGAAAACAAAAGGTAAAAGAAACTATGGTTGAAACTAGCCAAAATAAACACTAAAAGAGGTGTGAAAGATAAGGTAAAAACTAATTGGTAAAAGGCAAGCTACCTAGGCGGTTTGACAATCGAGAGTAAAGGAAATAAGCTATGAAAGTAAGCAAGAAATTAAAGTGCAAGAAATCCAAACTAGGCGGATCCTAAGAGTGTTTGGATGACCTCATTTAAGGTTCCCAACAAAACACTCACTATCCTAAGGGAAAATTGCCTAAAATTATTACACACAAATGGAAATAGGGTGACCTATTGGAGGCTCCCAACTTACTTCCAATGAAAGGCCTTTTTGTTACAAAATTTGAAAGCAAAGCAAATTGACAATTACAAAATTACAAAAAAAAAGTCCTTAATAGTGGTGGCTATTCTCTCTTTGGTGTTTCACTCAATTTGGAGTGCTTCTTAGTCCAATAGCTCTTAAGGTGGTTGGCCCCTAGCTTCTTGACTCAGATTCTTCAAGGTATGACACCAATCCTCCTTTCCAATTCCCAATATGGCAACTCACAAGCAAGGAAACAAAGAGACAAGCAATAACCAAAGACCAAAAAAAATGAAATGAAAGCTAAACCAATAGAGTTTTAACAAGAAAATTTTTCAAGGATTATTCAACAATTAAAGCAATGAAAAGCACACAAAAGCAAGCTAGGACTCAAAGAGAAACCTAGAATGGCTCTAGAGTAGAGTAAAAAAACTTTTAAAAAAAAAAGAAAAAAAAAGACTCAAGAAACCTCTAGTTTTGGCACTTGTTTTCACAATAATTTTCAATTGAAGTTTCAGAACTAGGATTGGTATAAAATAGGCACCAATTATAGAACAAATTTTGAGTCAAAACAACAAGTATACTTCCCTTTCACTTTTTTTTCCTGGGCACTGATTTCTTTGCCAACTTGTGCGATTTTTCTTATTTTTTCCTTTAATCCAAATCGCTTGGTTCTTTTTTTATAAATTTTTTCCAGATGTCTAGAAAATTCAGTAAAACTTTCAGCTCAAAAAACGTAATGACCAATTCCCAGTAATTTACACAAGTTCGTATGTCCAAGCTGCCAGCACCAGCGATTTCAACCTAGAAATCAAGAGTAGTGTTTATGTTGCTTAAGGCTTGGATAGTTACAATTTGTGTTTGCTTATGCTCAATTATCTTCAATAACACAATTCAAGAGAGCTTAAGACTTATTTGATTCACAAATCCAGCCACAACTCAGCACCACAACTCAACTTCATCATAGGCATCATGTAGGAAACTTAGAAAACAAAAAAAAAAAAAAGTTCCACAACAAGACTACTTCTAGAAATTGATTTAGAACATGTTATGAACTAAATAACATGCATGAATTAGAATCAAAATTCAAAAGATAGGCTAAGAATGACAAGAATACATGAACAAATGTATCTAGAATTCAATCAACAAAATAAAAATTCAACACAAACTTAGAACATAATGTGACAATTACTATGACTAAACATGACTCTAAGACAACATGGATTAAGTGATTTACACTTAGATTTTTGTGTTTTTTTTTCTAATCAATATTTTGGAAGAAAATTTAGATCTAAGGTTCAGCACAAGAATATTATGAATGAAAAATGATAGAACCTAAAATCAACACAAAAACATGATTCAAGAGTAGATCTACAAAATTTGAACCATAGAAATGCAAGACCAAGTGTAGATCTAAGATTTAATCGGTTTATTTTTTTTAATCTACTCTAAACAGCACCAAACCACAAGACAATGGACGATAGACATGGAGAATAAGATGAATAACAAGGAATTAAAGAGAATTCACCGAACAAAAAGATAGAGGAATAAGATGAATACCCAGAAAAGATCATTTTCCCCTGTCATTCATTGATCAAATGCTTGAGCGCTTGGCAGGTAAGTCTCATTACTATTTTCTTGATGGTTTTTCTGGTTATTTACAAAGTCATATTGCTTCTGAGGATCAAGAAAAAATCACATTCACTTGTCCCTTTGAAACTTTTGCCTATAGGAGGATGCCCTTTGGCCTATGCAACGCCCCTGGTACCTTTCAACGATGTATGCTTAGCATTTTCAGTGATTTTTTAGAGAGCTGCATATAGGTGTTTATGGATGATTTTACTGTTTATGGATCCTCTTTTGATGCATGTTTGGATAGTCTGGATAGAGTTCTTAATAGATGCATTGAAACTAACCTTGTGCTGAATTTTGAAAAATGTCACTTCATGGAAGAACAAGGTATTGTTTTAGGGCATATCATTTCCAGTAGGGGCATAGAGGTAGACCTTGCAAAAATAGATGTTATTTCACAATTTCGTTACCCCTCTTGCGTGCGAGAGGTTCGTTCTTTTCTTGGTCATGCAGGGTTTTATAGGCACTTTATCAAGGATTTTAGCAAAGTGGCTCTTCCACTATCCAATCTGGTGCAAAAGGAGGTGGAGTTTGATTTTGATGACCAATGCAAAGAGGCTTTTGATTGCCTCAAGCGTGCGGTGACTACCACCCCTATCACTCAGGCACCTGATTGGACAGCCCCATTGGAGCTAATGTGCGATGCATCCAATTATGCATTAGGGTCTCTCCTTGCTCTAAAGATTAATAAGCTGCTCCGGGTGATCTACTACGCTTCCAAAACTTTAGATGCTGCTCAAGCAAATTACACTACCACAGAGAAGGAGCTATTAGCGATAGTTTTTGCTCTTGAGAAATTTCATTCATATTTACTTGGTACTCGTGTTATTGTTTATACTGACCATGCAACTCTTAAGTACCTAATGAAGAAGGCTGAATCAAAGCCTAGATTGATCAGGTGGATGCTTTGGCTCCAAGAGTTTGATTTTGAGATCCGTGATCAGAGTGGTGCACAGAACCTCGTGGCTGACCATTTGAGTAGGATTGAGTGTGCGTCTGAGGACTCACCCATTCAGGATGATTTTTCGGATGACCATTTGTACATTCTGTATAGTATTTCTGATTCCTTCCCCACTCCTTGGTTTGCTAATATTTTGAATTATTTGGTTGCTTCTATTTTTCCTCCCTTAGCATCTAAAGCTCAAAATGATAAAATTAAGAGCGATGCTAAGCATTATATTTGGGATGACCCCTATTTGTGGAAGTTGTGTAGTGACCAGGTTATTAGGAGATGCATTCCATACCATGAGATTGACTCAGTCCTGCAATTCTGCCATTCTTCCGCACCAAGTGGCCATCTTGGCATACAGAGGACAGCTCGCAAGGTGCTTGACTACAGTTTCTATTGGCCCATCAACTTCAAGGATGCATGGAGAATCTGTAGCACTTGTGAGCCTTGTCAGAGAGCAGGCGACTCACTTTCATGGAGACAGCAAATGCCTCAACAACCCATGTTATTTTTTGAGGTGTTTGATGTCTGGGGTATAGATTTTATGGGGCCTTTCCCTGTCTCTTTTGGTTTTTTTTATATTCTCCTTGCTATTGATTATGTTACAAAATGGGTGGAAGCCAAACCCACCAGAACTAACGATGCTAAGGTTGTTGTAGATTTTGTTAGATCTAATATGTTTTGCAGGTTTGGAGTCCCTAGAGCCATCGTTAGTGATCAAGGCACCCATTTTTGTAACAAATCCATGTATGCCCTTCTTAAAACATATGGGGTCGTGCACAAAATTTCCACACCTTACCACCCCAAAACTAATGGGCAGGCTGAGATTTCAAACAGGGAGATAAAAAGGATCTTGGAGAAGATTATGCAGCCGAATAGAAAGGATTGGAGCACCAGGCTAGATGATGCTCTTTGGGCGCATAGGACTGCCTACAAAGCACCCATAGGAATGTCTCCTTATCGGGTTGTCTTTGGCATGGCATGCCATCTTCCTATAGAGATTGAGCACAAAGCCTATTGGGTTGTAAAGACCTGCAACTTCTCTATTGATCAGGCTGGAGAGGAAAGGAAGTTGCAACTAAGTGAGCTTGATGAGATCCGTTTAGAAGCCTATGAGAATTTCAATTTCTACAAGGAGAAGACCAAGAAGTTCCATGATAGCTTGATAGCTAAGAAGGACTTCGTGGTTGGACAGAAAGTTTTATTGTATAACTCTAGGCTCGGACTCATGAGTGGTAAGTTGAGGTCAAAGTGGATTGGTCCTTTTGTGGTGACTAATGTTTTTCCTTATGGTACATTTGAGATCAAAAGTGAATCCACAGATAAGAGCTTCAAGGTCAATGGACACCGGCTGAAATCATTCCTCACAAATCCCTCCTTAGTGGATGTAGTGGTGGAGGAGACCTCCTTACTTCACCCTACTCCTCTTCCGCCATGACTTAGGGAGTTTTCTTTTTCTGTCTCCTTCTTTACTTTTATTGCACTTGTCCAATTTTATTGATTGTTTTGATTGCTCTTTATCTTGTGATTGTGCTACATTGAGGACAATGTGTTGTTTAAGTGTGGGGAGGGGAGATTGTTTTTTAATTTTGTTGATTTTGTTGGGTTTTCTAGTTTACTTTTTTTTAGGTTTTCTAGGTTAATTTTGTTATTTTGGTTTTATAATTTTGTTATTTTGGTTTTATGTTTTGTGTACAACATTGCATGTTTCTCTTTGAATTATAGGTTATGTTCAGGTAATGGGTAATTGTTTTTGAAATAGGAGTTTCTTGGCATTTTGTGAATTGAAATCCTTGTTTTTCTCTGCATGTCAAGTTAGTTTTGAAAGTTTGAATTGGAAGTGATAGATTTACCCTTGGTGAGAATTTGAGCCATCATCATCTATTTTATTCGGTGTGTTTTACCCCATTGATTGCTTTCACAATAGCCTTGGCTTGACTCTTGTTGATACTTCTTGCTTCACATGCATGTTGGGAGATGATTTAGGCATTTTGTTCTTATAAGCCTCTAGCCAAATGAGCCTACCTTTAATTAATTCCTTTGATAGCCCCTTTAAGCCTATGTTCCCTGATGTGTCATTATTTTCTCCTATTTCTTAACCCTTTTTGTCACCAATTTAATTACTGATTAACTCTAATTGTCGAATTTATTATTCAGTTTTATCAATTGGGCCCACTTGACTAATTTGGTGTTTTTAATTCAATTTCAGGATAATTATAAGCAATTGGGCCGAGCCATATTGGACTGGAAGAGAGAAGACAATTTTATTAGATTTCGTCTAATTTCATTTTATTGCATTCCATTTTAATTTAGTATTTTTATTTTCATTTTAGGCCAAAATAATGTAATCAGGCCCAATGACTTTGAGTGACCCTTATAAATAGCATAGCCTTGGGATTCGTGAAAGGCTATTCGATTATTCAAGAGTTTTAGGGTTTTACGTTTTGAGCTTTGTATTACTGTTCACGTGAATGCATTTTTCCATTTTCGGCTTCTAATTGCAATTTCATTTCTATTCCTTCTTCTGCCTTTAGTTTCATTTTCATTTTCTGCCTTTAGCTTCATTTTCATTTTCTGCCTTTAGCTTCATTTATGTTTTCTGCTTTTGTTGAACTTATGGAAGGCTAAATTTCTAGTGTTGTTTCCCTCTGAGGATGAAGCATAATTCTCTTTGAGGTTCTATTTTTATTGTTGCTCTCCTATTGGTTTTCCCTTCACCAATTAACCCACATGTGTTTTGTTAATCTGTGCACGCTTCGTGTTCGATTAATTGCCACTGTGCTTAAATTACGTTCGTGCTTAATGAACAAGAGGTTAATTGGTGTATGTGTTGCTTAATCACATATTGACAACCTTAAATTGATTTTCGCTTAGTAAATTAAATTAGGGTTGGATTAAGTGGTTAATTGCCAGGGGTGAAATCCTCATAACCTAGGATAAGAGAATGACTTCTGAATCAGAGGAAACAACACGCTTTTAATACTATTAATTTCGTATTACAATCTGCTTGTTCTTAAATTCACAAACAAACACCCCCCCCCCCCCAATTGTTACTGTTATAACGAAGCATATTATGAACATTTGGTCAGTTATTGCTCGTTGGGAAACGACCTAGGATCACTTCCTAGTTACTGAATTTTAATGTTTATTTGATTGGGTATGGCCTCAATCATTCCCCTTCGTTGTTTTGAAGCTCATTACAAGCCTTAAGTGAAAAACCATGATCTCACCCTACCCTTAAGGAATTTTGGAGCTTTGGAATTGTTTTGGGAATAAGTGTGGGGGGGGGGGGGGGGGGGTATGTTTCATTGGATGATATGTTTTTGTTGGCCATGCTTGATGATGTATTTTCGCCATGCTTGATGTATATACATATATTGCTTAATTGTTGTTTTATTTTTCAATTGCTTTCAATTGCTACTGTTCACGTTAAAAAAATGAAAAAAAAAATAGAAAAAGAATGAAGTTGAATACATGAGGTCTTGGTTTGAAGACTTGGATTGGTTTGAGGACTTGGTTGACTTTGTTTTGGGTTTACTTTTTATGCTTAATTTTTAATGTTGGGTTTTGGGGTTTACTACTTTTTCTTAGTTCTCACTTATTCCCCATTGCTCCTCTGTTCCTTTGGGTTTTAGCTACTTATCCCATACTTTCCTCTACCTTGTCCTTGGCCCCATTACAACCTTAAAAGACCTTTTGATCCTCATATGTATGTGTTTGTGGTGTGGTTGTCAATTTTAGAGTCTTGCCAAGTCTATGTGGTGTTTGTTTTCATGGGTGCTCTGAGAGTAAACAGTAGCCTAGACACTTGAAAGATAGAGTGCATATCCTATGAGGCTTTATCACTTTTCATTCTTGAGCCGATTGACTATCTTGCCATGTTTGAGATGCTTGGATGATTTTCATGACTGCCTTGATTCTTTAACTCTATACGTGTTGGATGTTGCCCATTCCTTTCATTCCTTGAGATTCATTAAGAAATATGTAATTGTTTTTGTGTTTGTTTCTCTTTAATGTCTCTAGATTTGTTCCTTGCTTTGCTTTTTGATTTTGCCCAGGAGTGCTAAAGGCTAAGTGTGGGGGGATTTGATGTGTCATTATTTACTCCTATTTATTAACCCTTTTTGTCACCATTTTAATTACTGATTAGCCTTAATTATCAAATTAATTATGCAGTTTTATCATTTGGGCCTACTTGACTAATTTTGTGTTTTTAATTTAATTTCAGGAGAATTATAAGCAATTGGGCTTTGACTTGAAGAGAACAGACAATTTTATTTTATCAAATCTTATCTTATCCAGATTTTATTTCATCTAGATTTTATTTCGTCCAGATTTCATTCTATCCAATCTTATCTTATCTTGTCTAGATTTTATTCCATTCAATCTTATCTTATCTTGTCCATATTTTATTTTATTTATGGGCTTGGACTTAAAAAATACTTGTAAGCTTTGGGGCTGAGGACCTATATAACAGCACCAGGGTTTTTGAGAGGAGAATAATTCTAGGGTTTGAGAATTCTAGTTTTTACTGTTCATGCACACTATTCACGTAGAATAAAATTCGGTTTCTACAATTTCGTTTTTGCTTCAATCTACAATTTCGTTTTCTGCTGATTAATGGAAGGCTAAGTCTTCATCGTTGTTTTCTCTTGAGGATCAAGCATAGCCCTCTTTGAGGTTTTGTTATTACTATTGAATACTGATCAGTTTTTCCTCTTCACCAATTACTCTGTATTTGTTGCTATTAATCCATGCATGCTTAGTGCTTGATTAATTGTCTCTGCGCTTAATTTATGTTCATGCTTAATGATCAGTTTCGTTCATGATTAATTGGTGTATGTGTTGCTTAATCACATAATGACGGGCTTATGTTAATTTTGCGTTAAAAATTAATTTAGGGGTGGATTAAGGGGTTAAACGGGTTGGGGAAAAATTCTTGTAACCTTGGAAAAAGAAATTGTTTTGGAAACAAGGGAAAACCACAATTTTTAATTTTTTTTTTTTAAAATAAAATTTGGTTTTTTTTTAAATTAAAAAAAAAAACCACCCCCCCCCCCCCCAATTCATTACTTTTTTATCACTATCTATTATGACCATTGGTTGGCCATTGCTCGTTGGGAGACGACCTAGGATCACTTCCTAGATACTGCATTTTTAATGTTTATTTGATTCGGGTACGGCCTTCATCACCCACACAAGGGACGTCCGACAAGGTCAATGCACCCCCCCCATGAACATACACTACATACGACGTATGAACGTGGACACCATTAAGTACAATGACCATGGATGAATTAAAGCTCCTAAGCATCCCCTCGGAAATGCTTAGATTCTTTAACCACTCTATTTTCCCACACAAGGGACATCCGACAAGGCCAATGCACCCCCCCCCCCCTATGAACATACACAACATGCACCTGTCAATGCATTTCCAACATCATCAACATTCCATTTCAATGACATCACCAATAACCACAACAACCTCATTCCATATTGACATAACCATCAATAATAACATCAATTCATGTTGACATGATCACCATTAACAACGTCATCTCAAATCAATATCATCGTAAATATCAACATCACCACATATCAATTAAAGTTACCAATAGCAACATCAACAATAAGTCGCATTCCACATATAAATATATTTTTCATGCCTGAGGTTCACACTCCCCAGGTCTTCAAACAACACAAGTTTAATAAATAACAATGTTATTCATCAACAATAGATATATCGCATCCCATTCATTAAAAACATAGTTTTTTCTTGGAAACCAACATTCACATCAATACCAAATGTATCGCATCCCATTAGTTAAAAACGTAGGGTTCTTCAAAGAAAATCAGCATGCAACAGGGACAGGCAGATATTCTCATAGATAGGTTCCCTAACCCTAACTATGGTGTCAAAATGGTAAATTTTATAATAACTCCCCTCATCTATCGTGAGCTCCCCGTCGGTTCCTCTTTGCGTCACTTAGAGGTCTCTCTCTCGATCGCGCTTGTTGGTCCAACACAAGTCTCTATTATGCCAAAACGAAAGAAATTTAGTATGGATTTCAAAAACAAGGTCAAAGGTAACATTCGAGGTCAAATACCCCTATCAAAACATAAAGGGCTGAGGGGTGTTTCGGATTCTACAAATGGAAACATCATTTTGAAATTCCAATCATGCCAATGTGACCAGGGTTCAGTGAATGCCGCAAAAATAATCTCAAAGTTATAAAAAGATAACTTTTACAATGTCTCATTCTCTAGGGTTTTTCAAAGGAAGTGTAAAAACACCCTATTACAATACCCAACACATAAGAGACACTAAGAGGAACTCAAACTAGCTAGGAGAAGGCTTAGAAGTCAAGATTACCTCAGAGAAACTTTGAAATGGAGGATTGAGGGATTTTCTCCATCGAATCTTTGAGGAAGATTCTGAGGATTCCGCTCCAATTAAAGTGTTCCTTTTGGTGTGAGGGTCCAACGACAAGCAACGGCGGCTTATGGCGGCCACCGATGGTCTTGGGTGGTGAAACATGAGGTTTTAGGGTTTGGGAGACGTTTTTGGGAGAATAGGAGAGTGAAAATCGTGTTTTTCACGCTGAGGACGTATTTATAACCTGTAATTTTCGCTTAGCAAGCCTGTCGCGCTAAGCCAAAGTCCATTTCTTGCGCTTTATGCAAGAATTTAGGCTTAGCATAGCCCCCCCTGCACTAGGGCTCGCTTAGCACACCTTTGGGCCACTCAATGCAATTCCCCTTGGTTGGAATTGGGCTTAGCGCAGCTTTGGGCCACTCATCGCAATTCCCCTCGGTTGGAATTGCGCTTAGCTCGCCATTCACGCTTAGCGGGAGACTAAAAGTTATTATTTTCAAGATCCCAACGGTCAGAGTATAGAAACATATCTTAGGGATATCCATACAAAATTTGAAGACGACCCAACGGTTAACGAATCTGGTATCATGATTTCATTGAACTAGGTTTTGGTAAAATCTAAAATCTCATACTTTCAACTTAGCTCAACAAAACTCCACATAATTCAACATCTATGTCAAGAAATTCACATATGACTAGTTCAAGGCATACTTCAACTCATTCAAGTCTATAATATAGTCAAATAACACAATAAGTACAATTAAACATCGATTTATAACTTATAATATCTCAAGGTGTTGCAGTGTTGGGTAATAGGGATATCACTAGTGCATCTTCTTCTAACTCTTCTAGTTCTCCTAGTGAGAGTTAAAGTGAATGTGATGTACAACCCCTTGAAGGTGATCTTTTGATGGTTAGGACGTTAATGGGTAGTATGTGTAAGGATAGAGATGAAACTCAAAGGGAGAACATTTTTCATACTAGGTGCATGGTCATGGGAAAATATGCTCTTTTGATTATTGATGGGGATAGTTGCACCAATGTAGCTAGCCAAAGATTGATTGAAAAGCTTGCTTTAAAAACTTTCCCTCACCCTAGGCGTTACAAACTACAATGGTTGAGTGAGAATATGGAGCTAGTTGTAGATAGACAAGTTTTGATATGCTTCTCCATTGGAAAATATGTTGATGAAATATTGTTTGATGTAGTCCCTATGGAGGCTAGTCATCTTACTTGGAAGGCCTTGACAATATGATAGAGATGTTGTCCATAATGGTGTCACAAACAAATTTTCATTTGTATATAAAGGGAAAAAGCTTACCTTCACACCTTTGTCTCCAATTGAGGTTTGTGAGGATCAAATAAAAATTAGAGTGAAAAGAGAAGAGTTAAAAGAAGAGAAAAACAAAATTGATGAAAATAGAGTGAAAAATGAAAGGAGAGAAAAGAAAGAAAAGAGTGGAGATAAAAAAAATAGTGAAATTGGAAAAAAAAGATGAAAATCAAGAGCAAAGAAAAAAACAAAGCTTGTTCATGAGAGAAAAAGAGGTGAAGAGAGTGATGCTTGCTAGGCAACCTATGTATTTACTAATGCCTCATGATTATTATTTGTCTTCTATTGCTAGTTCTTTTCCCCCAGGTGTGGAAGAATTATTGAAGAAGTTTTGGGATGACTTCCCTAAAGATCCCCCTCATGGGTTGCCTCCTTTGAGAGGGATAGAGCACCAAATTGATCTCATCCGGGGAGTTTTCATACCAAATAGACCAGCATATAGAAGTAATCTGGAAGAGACAAAAGAGAGCCAAAGACAAGTGGAGCGCTTGATGAAAAAAGGATGGGTTAGAGAAAGTTTTGACCCCATGTGCTATGCCCGTCATTTTGGTAAATCAAACTCTATTTCAACTTCTAAGGTTCCTGGTAGGTAAGAATTTGAAAGCTTGGGAGGAATGCCTACCCCCACGCTGAATTTGCTTATAATAGGATAGTAAACTCTATTACTTCTTATTCTCCTTTTGAGATAGTTTACGATTCTAGTCCATTGTCCCCTCTTAATTTGTTACCTTTGCCTAACAATTTTGTTATGATGAATAGGGATAGGCTTTCTAAAGCCAATTTTGTTAAGAGTTTGCATGAGAAGGTGAAAGCACAAATTGAGAAAAAGGCTGAACAATATGCTAGATATTCCAATAAAAGAAGAAAGAAAATGGTTGTTGAATCAGGTGATTGGGTTTGGATCACTTAAGGAAGAATAGATACCTTTAACATCTATTCAAGGGCGAATTCTTCCCAAAAAGAAAGGTGATTGAGGACTATCCAAGGAGGAAGAGTTTAGCTTGGGTGGGCTCAACATAGATAGACCAATCACCTAAGCAAGGAGTAAGAGATGGCAAGAGACTAATGGAGAAAAGAGAAGAAGAGGCGAAACTCATTTATTTTAGTCAAATTAAAGAATAAGATTTATTTTCATTTTTAATTACATTTTTGGGCCTATTTTGGACTTGTAATGGGTTGCTACCTTTTTAAGTCTTTTAATTATTAGATTAGTTATTGAGCCTTGGTCCTAATTTTGGGTTATTAGTAAGAGTTATAAATAGACTCCTTAAACACTTTGTTGGTAGTTTTAATGAAATTTTCATATTAGACAACTTTATTTATCACTGATATGACAAAGGCTAATGTTTCTGTCCCAAGAACCATAAAATGGGATGAGGTAACTCTTCCTGAAAAATGGGTCATGGACAAGGCCACACCGTCAGTCCCCAGACCCGCTCCAACAATAGAACAAATCAGGTAAGATAATTCCGATAAGGTAGAAATAACCTTCAATAGGAGAAACTCTTTTTCATCTAGAATAAAAGCCTCAAGATCCGAGTATGAATCGGCAAGAAGGTCTTTCTCGATAAGAACCCGGTCAATTCCAGTAAGGTTATCTAGATCTGAGTCACAGAACCAGTTTCCTAGTATAAACCTCCAAGGATTATATACAACTTCTAGTATACCTAGAACCACATATAATCAAGAACAAGAGGATGACCAAAAGCCGATCCAATCTCCAACATATTCCTTTATGCATGAACCTTATGATGTTATCTGACAAATTTAGCATTGATAAGGAAACCCTTAGAAAAGACTTTTATTCTCTAGAGAATGAGCCTCAAAGGAGATGGTATTTTCAACATTTTAGGGGCACGAAAAGAAAACAAATCCAAGACAAATTCTATAAGCTTGTCGAAAGAGTCAAAATCAACATTCCTTTCTTTGATTGGTTTCATGCTTATACCATTAGAGAAAATCTAGATTACCCTTGGAAACAAGACATCATAGGGGATCCGGCAACCAATGTCATTACCAATTGGAAAACAAACCCTATCACAAAAGACAACATCCACCCCAAAACAAACTAACAATTGCATTTATAAAAATACATTTTCAACTGTTTTGCAGATGGAGCCTGAATTCTGGGACAAAAATCCTTTCAAAGCCATGGCTAAGGTGTTTCCTCCGGGATTCAATTTCAAACAAACCACAATTAACAAGACAAGAACCTTTTATGGGTTCATCCTAATAGATACAAACTCAGTATCTATTAAGCACTTCAAAGATCCAAATGATCCATCACTAAACACCCATTCAACAATACAGATCTTAAAGGTTTTACAACTAAAGCACTTTGGTCAAAATCTTAATGAAGTTAAAAAATTCTCAATTCATTTTGATCCAAGAGGATATACATACTAAGATTATGTAGATGCCTGGAACAAAGTATTTTGGCATCAAAACAACAAATTCAAACATTCATGGCTTATCTATTTCAAGACCAACACGATCTATAATTTTCCAAATTCGTTTCTCCAATAGTGGGACTTTTTTGGTCCGGTACCCAAGATCTTTCCGAAGCAAGTTCAACAAGGATTTTCCCAATTCAAAAAAAATGTATAACTCTTAAGAATCATGAATTCCAACGGACTTAAAATATTTCTCCAGTTTTGCTTTATCCTGAATTTTCTCTTAGCAATACAGGTATAGTAAGACTGAAGGCAACAAGCAATTCCCATCACTTCAGCGAGATACTTTTGTCAAGTGGTGGAATCAATTTGACTCATCCAAAGTTGAACTAGAGCAGGTTAAACTTTGGTTCAAATCCCACCCGGAGTTATTAAAAACAGCTGATCCTGAGACTTATTTATTCCTCAACCAGAAGTCCCAATTTGCTGCCTTTCTGGCAAGTTCCAGCTCCAAAGAAAATTTGACTAAAAACTTGAAAGAAGTTTTGCAATTACTCCAACAAAATGAAGAAGAAGAATCTTCCTCAAAGAAAGAAGACACTAATTCTTCAGAAGATGATGATGTTTTTTACCAAAATGAGGATGATTGTTTTGGTATTTCTTTAAATGATGATTAATTTGTAATTACCCTTTCTATATAAATAGTTCCGGTCACATAACCGGTATTGTAGCTATAGTAAAAATTTATGTCTATATAAGGAGTCCTCAAATCCATTGTCAGGCACTCTTTCAAACACAATCTTAGTCGCGTTTAGAGAGAGAAGCTCTGCTTTGAAACACTTTGTAAGATTTTCTTTCGTCAATAAAATTTCAAGTTTTTCCTTCCATCTCTCTTACCTAATAAACACCAAACATTGGAAAACATCTTCCAAACTTTATTACCAAAGATCGATTGCCCCTGATCTTTTACTGGAAGAAAGAGGCGAAAATAATTTTAAGAGCTTTAGTGCAAATAACATATATGAGTGGAATATAGATGCCCAAACAGAATACAATATTATGAATACACTCCAACACATGACCATGGTAGCCACGACATACCAGACATCCCATGAGTGTTCGAAAGAAACAATCATAGATATCTTAGATGCAGGATTTTCTGGCTAATTAAAAGGATGGTGGGATAATTATCTCACTAATGATGAAAAATAAAAAATTTACAACGCTATCAAAATAGATCTCAATGGAAAAATCATTACAAATGATGATAATAGGGAGATCCCTGATGCTGTTAATACCCTTATTTTCACAATAGCTCAACACCTTATTGGTGACCCGTCACTTTGGATAGATAGGTCAGCAGAATTATTAGTCAAACCATTATATGATAGGTTGAAGAAAAATACTCCTCCTTGGTCTAACATTCATACTCGAGTTGTCAAAGACATTAAACTCAAAGTCCAGTCCATAAAATGTTTGTATCTTTCAATCCCACAGACATTCAAAATCGTGGAAACATACAGATGCATCTGACATAGGTTACGATGGTATTCTCAAACAAAGAATCGATACCCAAGAGCATGTCATTGCATACACATCAAAACATTGGAATTCTGCACAATTCAAATATTCAACTACTAAAAAAGAAGTTTTAGCAATTATTTTGTGCATTTCCAAATTTCAATCTGATTTATTAAGTCAAAAGTCTTTAATCCGGGTTGATTGTAAATCAACCAAAGATATTTTACAAAAGGATGTTAAAAATCTTGCCTCAAAGCAAATTTTTGCAAGATGGCAAGCAATTTTAAGTGTTTTTTATTTTAAAATAGAGTATATCAAGGGCACTTCAAACTCTCTACCTGACTATCTTACCCATGAATTCTTACAGAAAAATTCTCATGCCACCTAAGACATCAGGCACCTCCCTACGAGGAGGGAGAAGCATAGGTAAAGGATTTAAATTGGCTCTATTAGAGCCATCCCTCAAAAAGAGTTCTCCATCAACATCTGAGTCCACCAACCCATGTTGGGTCATCTACCCAAAAACCAAAATTAGAAGGGTCATTGACCCAAATAGTGTCAATCAAACCTAAGTCATCAATCGAAGAACTTCCAAAAAATCTAACATCAAAACAAACCACGGTCTATAGCCACCCAAATAGTCAAAATATTTGACTAACATATATATATATATATATATATATATATATATATATATATATATATATATATATATATATATATATAAATTCAATACACATCATTCACATAATGAAAAGTATATTAGTTCATACATATAATTAAATTTGTGATTTATATCCTTAATTCAGAAAGAATTATAGAACCAACTATAAAAAAGTTGATTAGCAAAACACAACTCTCTCTTAAAATAATCCCAATGTCCTATTTAAATTAGCATCTATGAATTTAATTCTAAAAATAAACGGGACATAACTATCAACCACAAGGTTATATGTAATGCTTTCCCAAAACATTGCACACAGCCACAAATTTATTTGTGGTTGATACTTACGCCACTGCTTATCTTCAAAGATACACCCATATTAGATGTTGATTTAAGCAAGGTGATGTGACTCAAAGTAATCGGTAGCATGTGAATTAAATCGTTGGATAAGAGAATAAGTAATAAATTTCTAATATTAAATATAGTTATCTCTATCAACATGAATAACAAATCAGAACACACATATAGGTAGAACCCAGACAATATACCTTTGAGAAACCATATATGTACAATTATCCTGATATTTAAGATTTAAGCTTTTCTTGATACTTTGATCCATGTATTTTCTCAATTTTCAGGACAATATTTTCTTTTTCTTTGATTCATAGTTGATATCTATGTTGAATATGAACCGGAACAGAATTGATCATCAAATGATAGATTGCACATGAATATGATTAAGTAGGAAAGAGAAATTAAAAAAAAAAAATCTTGCACAACAGTAGTTCAAACCGCCTCAAAATAACTTTTTGAAAAAATAAACTTCATCCCATGTGGTGGTTTGAACTGCCACTAAGCTATCTGAATATAAAATTAAATTACTTGCAGGCGGTTCTAAACCACTGCTAAGGTGTTACAATTAGTATCTCTTACCTTGGCTCAATGTCGATTAAAATCATCGCTAATTGTGTCAGGTTTTTGGCAAAAAGCATCTTTGCGTCAGCAGAATCAACAAAAATTTTGCAACTGTGGAAATTTGGATTAGCGGCAGTTTAAAGAACCGGTAAGTGACATGTTTAATTGACGCTAAATCCCATTTTTTTAGTGATTGTGCATGCCTCTAAACCTATATGGAAAATAATCTTCCATTATGTAACACCATCATCAAAACAGTTATGATGTACATTAATTACACAGTAGGAAACAACACCAAACTGAAAGCAGAAAAATTTGGAAGTGGAGAAAAGTAAAAAATATATGAACAGCTTAGGCTGTGTTTGATTATCTATTAAAAAGCCAATGCATGTATTAAAAACAAAAGTTTTTTGGGTTGGGCCAAAAAAGTTCACCGTACTCTCCTCCACTAAAAACTCTCATTCTATCTTAAGCCCATTTAGCCAGAAGAGACATACAACCAGCTCCAAGTAGAAGAGAGAGATTGGCTCCTAATCGGAGGCTGCCACTTTTTTGCATTCTTGGATTCATAAAATCTGCAGCAAGAAGATCTACAAGTGCCATGTAAATCAATATCCCAGCTGATGCTGCATTGAAGATTCCTTCCACAATAAGGGCAGTTGGACTGTTTTCATCGTAAACTTTAGTGATCCCTATGCCAATTCCAATTCCCATTGGAGTTGTTAAAGCAAAGACTAACCCCATTAATGTAATAGATAACTTCTTGAAATTTGCCTGCAATAATTTCACTTCAAATGTCACATATTTTACCTTGTATACTTTTGACTCAGATGCATCAAGTTTTGAAATATGTAAAAATGCATACATAACGTAACACGTAACTCGTAGGATCGGCTATATTTTGGTTATTTTTTATTATATCAGTTGTCAATTTTTTTCTCACTTTCTTTATCTTTTCCATACACGTATACACGCAGAAACCATAAGTCGGGTTAACATTCTCCTCTTGCTTATTGTTTTCTACTTCAACTCACTCTGATTTAATTATATGTCATCACACAATTATATAAATATAACAATAACTTTTTATTGTTCCAAAAATATATTTTTTACATAGATTTAGAGACAGTCTAACCCCTAGTTGTGTCTTGTGTGGTGACTAACAATCTACTTCAATAAATTTAGAAAATAACGATATTTAATAGTTCTTCAAAGTCAACATATAAATGACATTAATTGACTTATAGAAAATATTTGAGTAATTTGTATGAGATGTTAAAAACAATGTTGTTACCATTAACTTATATCTTAAAAAATTTTATGATATAAAGGTACAGTTCATATAAATAAAAACACTCATTAGTTTCTTTTATATAATATAAATTAGCACTTATTGAGATAATTTGCAAAATTAAGTTTAAGATTATGTTCGTTAAAACATTTCAACTGTAAAACTCATTTATTTGTTTGGTTTGAAATAACATTTTTGAAATACTACTTGAAGTAGTATTTTTTGAAACCCTAACTTCTAGTTTTTTATATTTTTTATTTTTTAAAACTTATTATATTTATTAAATTTTATACTTGTCCCTTTTAAGTAAATAAGAATTTTATTATTTTTCAGTATTTTTATACTTTTCAATTACTTCAATAACTAATTTATTGAACACTAATAATTTAATAATTAATCTTTGAGCTTCCAACTAATTTTAATAGTTTGTTAAATATAACTAAGTTGGTTAATTACAGAAACATGTTATTAGTTTTTTATACATATGATTGAGATTCAGTTTTTAATTCATGTATCAAAACTGTTTTAGCAATTTCATCTTCACTTCAAAAAGAAAATTTGGCATGTCATGTCACATTCTACATAAGACTTTCGAACATAATGGTACGTTACGATATGATATTAATAATAAACAATTAATGGAGTTCTCCTTCTCCATCATTTGATGACTACGAGAAAACAACGACCCCCCAGAACTCCATGGGCTATAAAACGTGATAGAGCCATAGGAACAAAAGAAATAGTAAATTAGAAAGCAATCATTAATTGATATTTGTCCAAAAAATAGAAAAGTTAGAAAAATTCTAACCTGTCATAGTTATATGTTCCATAACAACAGAACCACGCAAATGGTCCAAGTCACAAATAATTTCACAATCACTTTAATTCCTCATATTTTTCTTCAGTTGGTTCAGATCATTGTAAATCAATCAAGAAATTTCATGAATCAAATATAGAAGATGCACATGAACTACTAATTTCCGACAATGACATGTAACATATAGTACCTGAGTTATACAACTTCCAAGTCCCATGCCTTCAAAAAATTGATGAAAAATCAATGCAGCCATCAGTGGTCTTATTGTTTTAGGACTCTCTGAAGCTCCCAAAGAAATTCCAATGATGATAGAATGAACAATAATTCCTACCTCCAACACCTACAATTAATTTAAAATCATCATCACAATTCATGTAGATTAATTAAAAATTCAACATTTATCAGATAAAAAAAATAAAAGTACCCCATTTAATTATCACTCATCATTTTGCATAATAAGATTGAAAATTGAGGATTTGATCCCTTAAAATTGAAAAAAATGTGTAAAGTGAAAAGGTGTTAATGCATTTACAATAGATCGAATTTATGACATATTAAAATTCAAATCAATTATAAATTATTTCATTTTTATTACTTTATATGTTTCTTCCTTTTAAAAGAGGGAAATCTAAAAATAAAAGATCAAGCACATGAGAACTAAAAAATTAGAAAATTTGGATATGAAGCTCTAAATTATAATTTATATTCTTTTTTTCGTTTGATATCTCCATAACCTTAAGTAAAACTTTGGATTTTCACATCCTTTCCAAGAATGTATTTTATGGAGATTAAACACAGATTCTTCTCTACACAAACTTACTGTGAGTTTTATACCAATTGAATATATAATTTATATTCTTCATAATATAAAAATAAAAAATATAAAAAATTGAGATACCTGTGATATGACCCTATGACGAAGAAGTTCCGATGATTGATCATCATCAGTTGGAACATGCCCATGTGCATGACCATGTGTTGCATGTGTGTGAAGATGCACATGTCCTTCATGCCCTGATTCCTTTTCTACATCTGTGGCCTCATCTTGTGAATGATGATGTTTTTTAAAATAAGCCGTGGCATAAGTGTCAACCATAAGAGTACCCATGGCAGTGCACATAGCCACAAAGCCAGTGAAAGGAAACTCACCCCATGGATGCTCCTTTAAACAAGGCGACGTGAGGTTCTCGAAAGCGTCCGGTAGGACATGAATAAAACCGGTTGATAATATCACTCCTGCCGCAAAGGCCTTAATGATGAAGAAGGTATCCTTCTCAGGGCTCAAAGCGGATATAACTTTGCCAAGAAGTGGAATGCACACGCCGATCGCGCCAGCAACTAGTATTGATACCAAAGCCGCTATTTTGTACCTTAAAGCTTTTGATTTGTCACGCTCCTCATCTTCTCGATCGCACGTGCACTCAGCAACGACTAGAGTCGGGAGTACAACAAGGAAAATCAAGATCGAAAAAGTAAAGAATTTACTATCACTATGAAATCTTTTCATGGTGATCAGTGAAAGAGGCAAAAGAGTGTAGGGCAGGGCAGGAAAAAATTAAAGTGAGAGGCAAAGAGTGTCTAAACTAAAGTGCAGGACAAAGAGTGTAGATTAATATGGAAATGTAGAGAACAAGTGACAAAAAATGATTTAAATACTTGAACCGTCCTCGGTATAAAAATCAGAAGGTGAGATTTGAAGGTACGTGCACATTAATATGGAACGACTTAATGTGTAATTTATTATGTTCTGCCAACTACCACAATTTCCAATTTTTCTATTGGTATAGTGACGATGTCATGGAATGTCGACATAATTTAGTAGCAACCAATAAAATATTGACTATGAAGAGTTTAAATATAGAGAGTCCACTCATGAAAGACGAAAATTATGTCCATTGTGTCGAAACTAGATTTTGGGATGTGCTACTATATGTAGCTCGTAGTCAAGTCAGCGATAACGGTTTCGATCTTTCAAAACCCCGAAAATAAGACCCACATAAGAGAAAAATAAGAAAAATAGGACCCCACCAAAGAAAGAAACAAATATAGATAATTGATTGATATAATGGCATTTGTATTAAAAAAAGAACTTAATTGCAAAATTCGTCTTCTTGTTTTATCTTTTACACTAAATTAGTTTTCTTAGTATTTACTTTACTATTTGAGTTTTCGTTGATCCTTACATTTTAAATTCATCGAATTAGAAAGTTAATCAATATTTTATTAAAAATAAGATGTTAAAAAAATACTTAAAAAGAGATTAGAACAAAATTAAAGTTGTTAAAAATTTTAAAATATATTTTCAAAACGAAAAAATGTATCAAATTAAAAAAAATGTATTTGATATCATAAAAAACTATTTATTTTTAAAGAAAAGTGAATGACACTTGATTGTCGATAACAAAAATCAAATTAAGTTTAATTATAATAGAATTATATTAAACGGTAAATAAAAGTTTATAAGAATATTTAAACGGTAATTAAAAGATTAATTATAATAGAATCTTTTTATTTAATTTACCATTTTAAGTTTTATACATCATCTAAAAATATTTAAACGGTAAATAAAAGTTTATAAGTAAACTTTAAATATCATATTTAGATAAAATTATATTAAATTATAAGAAAAATAATATAATCTTACACTATAAATCCCTTCATATGAGATTAGTCATATTATATTATACTATATATATTTATAATATTAATCCCATATTTTAAATATATAATTGTTAACAACGAATCTAGCTCAATATTATATAATAATAATACATATTTATGGTAAATATTATAAAATTATGATCGTGATAATAAACAAAAAATATCATAATTATAAAAAATTATAATTATATTTTGATTAAAATATATTTTTCATCCCTGAAAAATATTCAAAGTACGTTTTTAATTCTTATAAAAAAATTTATTCATTTTTCATCATCATCAAATTATTTGTTACTTATTGACTCAAAACTGAATTTAGATGAATCCGATCATATGTGTAATCTTTTTATTGAAATTTTAAAATGCAATTTATGTAATTAAAAATCACAACAAATTACAAAAAATAATAAAATAATTTATAAAAGTTAAAAATTATCACAAATTATATATATATATATATATATATATATATATATATATATATATATAATTCACACAGCATTCAAACAACCCCTTTCTCGCCAGATCCTCAAATCTATACAACCCATACCAAGTTTTTGTCCAAATTTAGTTTCAAACCGAAATATAACGCACAATATAATTTTACATGCACAAACACAGACACATAGCATAGAGAGTACAAATATAAATACACGCACACACACACACATACACACACACATACATATATATATATATATATATATATATATATATATATATATATATATATATATATATATATATATATATATATATATATATATATATATATATATATATATATATATATATATATATATATATATATATATATATATATATATATATATAATCAACATAATACAGTTCATTAAGATAAAAAAAATAATTATTACATTTAATATTATCATAAATTTAAATTTTATCCTAAAAGTGTTTTTAAGTTTAAATGTTATAAGTAATTATCTCATTTAATGTTAATACTTTTAGTTTAATGAGTGGATGTCTAATAAATAGAGTTAAAAATAATTTAAGGGTATAAAAATTAATTAACTCCAAATAAGTTTAAAATCTTATCATTGTTACTTATAATTAAGAGTAAAGAAAAATACAATTTATTGTTTATACATAGAATCAGAGGTAGTATTGTTTTTAAAATTATTTTAATTGTATAATAAAGTTTACTCGTAATATATGTTAATACATGTAATAAGAATTGATTGATTACTAAGAACTAATTGCATTTAATAAAAATTGATTAGATTTATATATTTAATAAGAATTGATTGACCAACAGAAATTGATTTCCATATATTAATTAATACATTTAATAAGAATTGATTGCATTTAATAAAAGAAAGAAAGAATATTGAGATCTGGGTATCATTCATAAAATAAAACATTTTTTTATATAACTTACATATACTAAATACATATGAAAATATTTTTCAAAAAGAATATCTACACGCTGCATGCTCAACAGCTCAAAGCAATAGATTTATTTGATTTTTTTTTTGAAAGAGAGTTCATTTGAAATTAAAAAACATAAAATTTATATATAATAATTACAATATAATTATAATAATTGATTGCAATTAAATTTTTATAATTATAATTATAATAATAATAATAATAATTAGAAACTATTTATAAAAATTGTACATGTATTGTAATTTTTTCACTGCATACTTATTATACTTATTATTAATATTTCAATTAAAAAAATTTCATCAACATATGCAACTAATAAAAAAACTAATTACACACATAATAATTTATGCATAATTATTTGCAAACAAAATAATTTTAAGACAATTATGACATTCAAAAATAAAAAAAAATTAATTTTATAGTATCTTCTAAATAAGAATAATTTCACGATCACTCTTATACATAATCATGAGAATTATTGCATCCATTTTTAATTCAAACTAAAGTTAGAGAATAAAAGGCCACCTAGGAAAAAAATGACAAAGGGATGCATCTTCAAAAATAATGTTGATTTCATTGATTTTTATGTTAAAATACATAATTCTATTTTTCTAAAAACACATAATTATATGATAGATTCTGAAATAATAATTAACACACTAAAAGTAGGGGTTGAATAGTGTATATCAAAAATATAAAGTTTTGCAATATTAAAGTGGATATAAATAGTGATATATATATATATATATATATATATATATATATATATATATATATATATATATATATATATATAAATAGTGATTCTTATTGATTGTGTGTGTGAAAAGTCGCCCACTAAGGATAAAACAAATATATAATGAAGATCAATATGGTCATTCAATGATTTGACAAAACAGAGTTCTTAAAATAGTTTTTCAAATAAACACTAGGTGTTAAAAAAGATGATAGAAAATTCTATAAGAATGCTCAATAAATCGTTATGGAGAAAAGTTGAACACTTGGTTTATACTAGTTTACTTAATTTGAGGTACATTCAGTTTTCCTTTACTTACTAATAAAGGGTTTCAGTAATCAAAACTTTATTACAAAATAAGTATTCTAATATATCACTCTTGGCTTTACAAGTATTCTTAATACCACTTCTGACACTTTTTTACACTCCCCCTGAATTTAAGAAACCCAAGTGTTGTTTAACACTAAGTCACTCCTGGCTTTCACAAACAAAAGTTTGGATGAATACAAGTATTCTTTAACACTCAATGAGCGAATAAACAATTAAGCTCAAATAAAAAATTATCTTACTTAGCAAAGAGTAAACATATGAAAACTGTATATGAGTCCTCTGGTGATTTCAGCAGAGCTTTACTTTAGATATTTTCTTGCTCTCTTGTAAGATGTTCATCATCTTCTTTCTAGATGGAGACAACTTTTTGTAGACTTTAGTGAATGATCCATAGCAGGATCAACTTCGATTTCTTAAAAAGATCATTGTCAACACTGAAGGATAAGGCGACGTGCCATGCTCTGCTTAGAAAGGAATGAGTCATAGTACAGACAATGCCATGTGTTGCTTGTCCATAGCGAAAGGAACCTTTAAGAGAATATTCCGTGAAAACCTTCTATACTTTTCTATAATGTCCTTTTCTTAAATTCAAATGTTAGGAATTCAAAATAAAGAGCGGCAAATTGAATTAGTATAAAATAGAACACATGCATTTCCCTTTTTTGTCATTCTCAATCTTTTTGAGTTTCTTAGAGATTAAATGCGGGAGTTAATCAAAAGACAGTGTATAATACTGATTTTCACAAGGGTGGATGCTCTCTGATTTTAGCATATTGAACGCTAGATAAAAATAAAGCATTCTCTCTTAGATTATGGGTGTTATTAAATATTGTTAAGTCCTTTAATATATTGATCTTGTCCACTTGTCAAAAACTCATTAGAACAACAATAATTTATACTTGTTTTTATTCATCAAAATCCAAGGTGGATGAGACAAATGGTCATCCAAACCTAATAATCTCTCCCTTTTTGATGATGACAAACAATATAAATTTTGACTTATAAAATAATCAGTTTTAATCGAGTAAAATGAATGTAATGCGAATGTAATACATTTAAACTCCCCCTGAGTTCAAATCATGGTAAGAATGTGACAAATAAATTATATATGACATATGTGGCAACAGAATAATAATAGTTAACAAATAACTAAAGAGAGAACATTTGAAAATATTCCAAAACCACTTTTATTTAAAACTATTAGGCTTTTTTACAATCAAAATTTCTATTTCTCTCCCTTTTTCCATAAGCAAAAATTGGGTTTGAAGATAGAAATATTGATGGACATCATAGTTAGTCCTGAGCAGGCGGTGGTGGTGGTCGATTGAAAAGGTAGTGGTGAAGATGGAATAAGGGGTGTAATGCCTTGAAATTTTGCTATGTGTTATTTGCGGTGGTGGTGGTCGGTTTAAATTATTTATCGTGTTATTTGATTATATGATTAACTTGGATGAGTTGAGGTATGGTGTGAATTAGCCATGTATGATTTGGTTAATGTGGATGTTGAGTTGTGTGGAGTTTTATTGACCTAAGTTGAAATTATGAGATTTCAAATTTTACCAAACTGATTCTAGTAAAACCGCGATCCTGGATTCGTTAACTGTTGGATCGCCTTCACATGTGGATTGTATGTTCATAATCCATGTCTTCACATTTTGACCGTTGGGATTTGAAAAATAACAATTTTTGACATTTCGCTTAGCGCAAGAAGCGCGCTAAGTGCAATTGCAACCGAAAGGGAATTGTGTTGAGTGCGAATTGTTGTGCTTAGCGCAAGAGGAATTGTGCTTAGCGTGAATTGTCACACTCAACACAAATCCCAATCTGAGGGGTTTTCACTTAGTACGAAAAGGTTATGCTTAGCGCCAAAAATGGATTCTCGATATGTTCTTCAGCGTGAAAAACACAATTTCATGCCCCTCCTTCTCAAAACTCTGTCCAAACCATCCTAGAAACTACTCCTCCACCACCCATGACCATCGGTGGTCACCATGAACCACTGTTGCTTGCCAACGAACCACCACATGGAGAGAAACGTTTTAATCATAGTAGAATCCTCAGAATCCACCTAAAGGATTCGGTGGAGAACAAACTCTCAATCCTTTCTTTCATAGCTTTTTTGAGGTAATCTTGACTTTTAAGCCTTTCTCCTAGTTAGTTTGAGCTTCTCTTAGTGTGTCTTGTGTTTTGGGTATTGTAATAGGGTGTTTTTACACTTCCTTTGAAAAACCCTTGAAAATGAGACGTTGTAAAAATCATCTTTTTATAAAATTAATGTTGTTTTGTTACCTTCAGCGAAATCCGGTCATATTAGCATGGTCAAAATTTCAAAATGATGTCTCTTTGTAGTAGAACCCAAAACACCCCCTGGCCATTTTTTTTTTGACAAAGGTAATTGACCCCGAATGTTATTATTAACCATGTTTTTGAAATATATACTAAATTCAGTTTGATTTGGTATATACAACCTTACTTTTGGAATGACAATGTGAACGAGAGAGGTCTCTGAGCAACTTAGGGAGGAGCTGATGGAGAGCTCACAATAGTGAGTGGAGTTTATTATAATTTTATGGCTTTGATACCATAATTAGGGTCAAGGAACCCAATGTATGTCTATCCTTGTGTATGCTGGTTTTCAAGAAAAAACAATATTTTCGACTAATGGGATGAGATACATTTGTTGTTGATAAATGACATTATTGTTTATTAGACTTGTGTTGTTTGAAGACCTATGGAGTGTGAATCTTACGCATGAACTATATATGTATGTATGTGCGGAATGTGAATTTTTGATGATATTGTTATTAATGATATTAATTGATATGAGATGATGTTGATGTTTATTATAATGTTGATAGAGTATGGTGTTGTTATTAAAGACTATATTGATAATAATTGATACGAGATGATGCTATTATTGATGATTATGTTGATATGAGACGATGATGTTATTGTTGTTAATAATTTCATTGAGATGAGATGATGTTGATGTTGATAATTTCATTGAGATGAGATGATGTTGATGTTAATAATGTCATTGATATGTGATGATGTTGATGTTGAGAATGACATTGAGATGAAATGATATTAATATTGAAAATGACATTGAGATGAGATGTTGTTGACGTTGAAAATGTCATTTGATGATGTATGTTGTGTATGTACATGAGCGGTGCATTGACCATGATGAATATTCTTGGCGGAGGAAATAGAGTGGTTAAAGAGTTTTAAGCATCTCTGGAGGGGGATGACTTAGAATCTTTAATTATCCACGAGCAGTGCATTGATGATGTCCACGTTCCATACTTCATATTGCATGGAAATAGTATAAAAACTTTGTCAGTAAGTACTAGTAGTTTCTTATGAGGGGGAATACTTGTACTTGGGACCATGTCACTCGGTTTAGAACTCCCTTGAGACTCAAGCTGATCACCATGGGGGGGAGCTGTGCATGACAGGGTGACCTGGACACTTGTTGCCTAGTTTTTCTAAGTGAGAGTGTCGCTTGGACACGCTTAGGCTATTTCTCGACAAATGGTACTACATTTCATTTGAGAGTTAGGGTCAAGTGCATGCATCATACTAATCATGATTGATTGGAATTGTGGAAGGCTAATGACTACTTGTTGAGTGTATGTTGGACTAATGGATGTTTGTGTATGATTATGGCATTTGTTAATATTTTCTTACTAATCATGGTCATTTGATTTTTGTGTTGATTTCTTTTATGATAAACTCGTCCTTGCAATTTTCATATCGTGTGGTTGGTACCTATGACGACCCGCTCCTAGTAAGGATCACATCATCTGGTATCAGAGCTTCGGCTCTTCTTACAGGTTCTATCCTATCCAATTTTATTTTTTTCTCTTTGTAATTTGTCTCATGTTCGTGTTTTGTTCTGTTATTTGCATTCTTATTTGCGTTCTTGTTTGTGTCTTGTAGCATTCTTGTTTGCGTCTTGTTGCATTCTTGTTTTTGGTATTGTTCTTGTTATGTTCTTGTACTTGTTTCTTTCAGATTCTGTGTCAAAAAATTTGTTTGAATTTTGTTTCAAATTCTCTTACAAATTCTGTTTGAGGACAATTTGGCTTATTGGAAGAATTTAGGGGTTTAGGGTTTAGTAGACTCTTGAATCTATTTTCCTATTGAACAAATTGCCTAGTTTCCTATTGAACAAATTGCCTAAATTATCCTAGACGAATTTGAAAAGAAAGCATTATAAAAAAAAGTTGCGGAAAGTTTGGAAAAAAAAAAGTGGGTGTTTGATCTTTGAACACAAATTTGAGGCAGTTAAAGGCGTTTTTTTTGGCAAAAATCATGGACCAAATCCCATTCGGTTATTGAAATCTGTTAACCAAATCTTTTATCCAAATCTATTAACTAAATCTGTTATCCAAATCTACTATCAAAATCTGTTATCCAAATCTTTTATCCAAATCTATTATTCAAGTTTGTTATCCAAATCTGTTATCCAAATCTATTATCCAAATCTGTTATTCAAAACTGTTATTGAGTCCGTGATAATTAAGTTGTCTTTCATGTTCTATTACCTTGTGCGTCCAATTTGATTCATCCAGGAACTTAAGAGGGAGTGAGTGGTAAAAGGTAAGAGTAAAAACATCACACAAAATCCTATATTGAGAGCATCAAACATGAGCGTGCTTCCATCAAAAAGAGAAACACGTGAGTAGAGTGTGGTGAGGTCCTAAAACCTTTATTTAAATTACTGCAGATTTTTCTGTTCCTTAATTATGGCAGGAGCTGGTGATGGTGGTGATGAATATCATCAACTGGATGGATCTCAACATTTGTTACTGGATGTGATGACTACACTGATGCAACATTTGTTGAACCGTAACAATGAAGAGCTTTATGGATGAATTGAAGGATTGGAGAACCAATTGAATCAGATTGCTGGAAGACATTATGGTGGGTACAGAGGGGGTAATTATGGACCCAGGCAAAACAGAATGGAGGGGCAGAACATAATTGATGGAGTAAAACTCGATGTACCTCCTTTCAAGGGCAGGAGTGATCCAGATGCCTACCTTGACTGGGAGATGAAAATTGAGCATGTATTCTCCTGCAATGATTATACTGAAAAGTAGAAGGTGAAGTTAGCCGCAGCTGAATTCTCAGACTATGCCCTTGTTTGGTGGAATAAAAATCAAAAAGAGATGATAAGAGAGGATAGGTGGGAGATAGGTACATGGACTGAGATGAGAAGGGTTATGCGAAATAGGTATGTTCCAACTAGCTACAACAGAACCATGCGATAGAAACTTCAGAGGTTGACCCAGGGAAGTTTGACCGTGGAGGAGTACTACAAGGAGATGGAGATGACACTAGTGAGGGCCAACATTGAAGAGGAAATTGAGGACACAATGACTCGTTTTCTGAGTGGCCTAAATCCTGACATTAGAGATGTTGTTCAATTACAGGAGTATGTGGAATTGGATTACTTGTTGCATAAGGTAGTCTGGGTTGAACAACAGCTGAAGAGGAAAATTGCAGCAAGAAGGAACTTATCTAACAATTTCAACCAGAACTTGACCAACAAATCCAGGAAGGAGGGAGGCAACTCGTCCAGTCCCCATAGAAAGTCAACAGTTTCCAGTGTTGAAACCAAACATAATTCTGCATCATTATCCAACACTGGTACCAGAAACATAAAATGCTTAAAATGCTTAGGTAGAGGACATATTGCTTCTGAGTGTCCAACCAGGAGGACCATTATCATAAAGGCAGATGGAGAAATCACCAGTGAATCTGAAATCGGTGAAGAAGAAGTGGAAGAAGATCTTAAGGAGGAAGCTATGCAGGGTGATATGCTAATGGTGAGAAGGCTCTTGGAAAGTTAGATGCAACCACAAGACGACACCCAAAGAGAAAATATTGATAAAATCTAGACGATGAGAGATTCAGATTTAAAGCTTTTTGAGGAATTCTTTAGTGGGTTGGTTATCCACACCTTTAGCGTTCCAAAATAAAGCTTTCATCAAGAAATACTTTGAGTTCCATCCTGTGCATATGCTTTAATGGCACACAATAAGATCCCTTGATTTTTCTTTAACTTTTTACATTGAGACTTGGAAAGTACAATAATAAAACCTAGATCATTGACCTGTAAATTCTCTAGAACCGGACCAATATCATGCCCTATTACCTCATTCCCTTCTCCTTGATGATATGGAGAGGGTGTTCCTTCTATCACAATGGATGCATCTGGATGGGGTAGGGACCCTTCATTTTGCTTACTCATACCATCCAAATTTGAAACAATAACTACCCCTTTATGCTTAGTGACATATTTTTCAACAGTTTTCTTGCTCCTATTATTGGTATTTTTTTACCTACACCAGACTAGATTTGGGATTTCCAAGTTTATCCATAGAATCGCCCATAATCTTGCAGGATGGACAAAATGCGGGCAAACACTCATAACCAATGCCCACTAAAACATTCTGATCATCAACTTTTCGGAAGCTCTCACACTACTATACTTCACATTATGACACTTCACTCAACTCCTCATTTGTTAGAACCCTCCATAGGTAGCTTATTCCAAAACCTTGACAATCTGCTTCGGCGACTTCTAAGATCATTGACTGTCGCCACAAAATAACATGATATTTTTAAGTGTGCTTTGTCCTCACTCACACTCTTTCTACGAAAACTTTTCCATAAGGTCACTCATCCCATGACTACTATAAGTTAAACATGCTTAACTGTGGAGTTCTTAAGTGATAGACTATTGAAAAGTAGATGTATCTTGTTACATGTTTACCAACTTGAGATACGTTCACTGTTAAAGTTGTTAATAACACTAGTTATTAATTCAGTTAATAAGTATTATTAATTTTGAGGACAAAATTCCTTAAGGAGGAAAAAATGTAACATCCTAAAATATCTAATATTTATTTAGATAAAGATAATGTAAATATATTATTAAATCTTTATTAAAAGAAAATATAGATTAGATTGTTATAATCTTTTGAAGAGACTTTAGTATAAATATTCATTATATTGGTTTAAGGATAAAAACAATAGAAATAAAAACATATTGACTTTGGTCAAATGTGCAGCCCTTGCACATGAACAATTCATGTAAGCAATTAGAAAAATAAAGTAACAGTGATTATATTTATTTTTAAATAATAATGAGTAAAGATAATAAAAATAAGAGATAAAGAAATATTGTTTAAACAAATCTCGAATGATATAATTTTAAATTACGTACAAAGCTTATATAAAGATAGACGATTTTTTCCTAGAATGACACACATAAATGGTCTCTCTTGACATTAGTGGATTGCAGACAGGGAAGAAGAAAGTAAGCGGAGAAATTTTGCCGAAGCAACTGATAGGAAAAAAGAAAGATAACAATGAACACAAATTATTTGTCTTAAGAGATGAGTAAAACACGTATCTTTTAATAACTTTCATGGTATAGTTTGAAAGAAAGTATTTTGTATTCTTGGTATAATGAAATTAAATCAACAAAATTCTGAGTATTCTATTAAAGTTCTAGAATTTCTTAGACATAATTGTTAGCGACTAAATTATACAAGATTTTCCATGTTGATATTTAATTTTTTGAATATTAATAAATTGTGGTGAGGACACTTTCTTTTTCTTGTTCTTGTGACTCAAAATTTAAAGTTTGGAAAAAAGATGGAATCTAAGTGTTTTAGAGCATCTTTAGTAGGGGTTATTAAGCTCTCTTATTGAGCTCAAGAATCCTTATCCATCATATGTACTACTATTCTTGCTCAAGAGTTCTTTATGTTGGAGGTTGGGTTTTAGGGGGAAAGAACTCTCAAGAACTCCATTTTTGTTAAAAGTATTATTTTTTAATGTCATTTAAGAGAAAATAGAGGTTTTATTTTTTTTCTTTGCAAGTAAAATCCAAGAACCCAAATTGGATTCTACTACTAGAGCAAAAATAACAAACGTTCTTACATCATATGCGGTATTTTAAGGCCTACAAAAGTCATCTATTCCAATGGATTCTTCCACTAAATATGCTTATAGCAAGTAGGTTGACCAAAGAAAATTCCATTCTAGTGACACCAATTCCAATTGATAAAGGGGATCCCAATTACAAATTCACGTGTATTGGAGTTTTCCTTAAATTACGGCACTTATTTAAAAATATTAGAATATATTTTGTAAGCCAAAGTGCATTTCAATTGCAAGGTAGTAGTAAGGAGAAATTAGAGTACCAATAGTATATAAACATTGATGCTATTTTGTGATATTTTCTTGCAAGCGTGTATGAATCACGTACTTGAATGATTATATTGGTATTTTGTATATTTATGTGTTTATTTAAGTATAACAATGACTGATGCATTGTCCATATGATAAATTGATAATTTTGAATTATATGATAGATATCTTCATTTGGGATGAGGAAGAAATTTTAGATACCTTCATTTACAATGAGGAAGAAAATGAGACGTCATTGCACGAATATGAGCTCATAAATCCCTTGAAGAATCTTAAATCTACATTGGTTCTAGTAACCAAAAAGTTGAGTCTAGTGATTTCGTGAATCACTGAGTTGTGTTGTGATGTTTATTTGAATGTCGAGGTGTTGATGTTCATTTAAATATTTTATTTATTGAGAATGTTATAAATTGTGATTTTTTAAATGGACTTTTATTGGAGTGTGTGTGTGTGTATATATATAATCTTATTTCAAATTCATTGCAGATATTATGGTTGGTTTTTTGGATTACTGTGCTGCTAAGATCAACACTATTTGCAAACTCCTTTTTAAAACTTGTTTTATTCATTGAGATTATAATCTCATTATAAGTGTTGTTTCCAAACCACGAGGAAGAAGCTGCTGAAAATTGAGAAGACTTGAAGGCATAACTTTCTTTAGTTACATTTACTTTAGCTTGATTAGTATTTCAGAATAAGATACCGGATGTGGCTACCTTCGTTATATTTTTGCGTTCATTTAGTTTAGAGCTCATATTTGAGAATAATGTTTTTATTTTGGTAAAGATTCATTTATTTGACTTTATTTTTATATATGAGGTATTTTCAGAGTATTATAATTTTGAGATTTCATATTCCTTTTAGTATGTTTTAGTAATGAAGGGCGTTACACCCCGAAAGAAAGCATACCCAGTGTGTTCCACTAAGATCCATCCCTTAAAGGGAGTGTTAGGTCAATATCCACAAGCACTCGCACAAAGTGCCCATACGTTTAATTGTTGGTGGCTTCATTTAGAGCAAGGGGAACACCCACTCCTCTCGCGATAGCAAAGAGAATGTTTTCTCTCCAATATTCTTGTGGGAGATTGTAAATCCTTACCCGACATTGAGCATTTGATTGGCACACATCATTCGAATGAAAATCTAGAGTCCATAAAAAAGATGAAACACTCTGGTTAAGGGACAAAGAACCTATTGCGAAAAGTTTGCACAAGTCCTCCCCCAACGCTGAAGAGAATCCAAAAAAATTGTTGCCAAGAGGAATCATCTGCCATTGGCCTAAAGGTTGCCATTGTTTAGAAAGTTGTATGTGAAGATCACTAGCTTTGGGAGGAGAATCTCCCTTAGCAAGTATCAATCAGCCATGGAGGTTATTCTTGCAACCACCCATACCCACTTTGCATTCTTCTTCAGGAATAGTGATGGACAATGCATTCCCTTTTAAACAAAGAACAAGCAATTGACTAAGGGGTATGGTGCAGGCGTGTTGAACAACCTTGGCAAATGTTTTTTGTTGAGGCAGAATGAGGGATGAGCGATGGAGGACGAACAAAACCATCATCAACGAGGAAACTCCACTGTATCAAGGGTTCCGAAGAAGCCAGTATTACCATGAGCACAAAGGCACACGGTGAAACCATAGAGAAACCCTAACAGAAAAACCCTAGCAGCCATCAACCTCCAATTCGATAATTCATTCAATTGATATGTTAATAATTTCAATTATTTTTAATTTAGCACAAATGAGATGCATACACCATTTTTCTCACACTAACAAAACTGTGCTCTCGGGTACAAATAAACATCAGCAATCCCTAAGGCACAAACAATGTGGTAATGCCAAATTTTCAGCGCTTTTCATGTAAGACCACAAACAACGTAGGTGTTATTTACCATAGTTTCTTATACATGAAAAATTGAAAATAATACTCTACCTATTAAAATTTCAATTCACCCCTCTCTCGAATGCAGTTATATCTTTTCTCTCATAATTATTACAAACTCCTTTAAAAAATGGGAAAAAGAGAAAAGGATATTAACAAGCAATCTATTCAATTTCAATCTCAAAACAACATACAAAGTAAAAGTAACCCTCCGGGCTCAATGTCACCACAACAAGTAATACAGTTCAGGAATACACAAACATGATATGAGAAAGACAACATCAAGAAATACAACTATAACAGTAAAATGGGACATCAACAATTCGAGATTCTATATGAGCAGGAAACGGTAACATTTGTTCTCCTCACTTAGTGGCTTGTGCAATTATATTACTAAACGAACTGGCTTCTTCCTTTGCATTCTCCACCAACGAATCCTGAAAGTCGGTATTAAAGTAAAATGCATTCAATATTTCAATCTGTAAGATTGAGAATGAGACTTCTCAGCAAAGCATTTAAGAAAGAGAAAAATTGTTCCATACCTGTGCTGCTATCAATCGGGCAACTGTTTTCTTGCTGGACTCTTGAAGCTCACCGGCAATTAGAATTTCATCTAGTATATAGTAGGCCTTCCACAATACAAATAAAAACAAAACAAAACTCAGATCAGAAGGAACCTTACTTCGCAAAAACAAACTTGCACTTTATACAATCAATTATTGAAGCTAATTCTGGGTGGACCTATATGGGAAGAATCATCTATAATGGTAATAGACGAAAGAAAAACAAGTAGCCACTTTTTCGACTAACAAACATAGGCCATGGCCACATACAAACCTTGTGAAAGTTGAATATTAAGTCCAGTTCACAGACCTGCAAAATACAAAACAATCATTATAGAATAATTGCAGTGTTTTCAAAGTAAATCAAGTAGTGTTCTTCAAATGTCAGCTTATGAGAACTCACACTGCCAAAATACCGGTCAAGAATCTCCACAAAATGATGAATCATTTCAAGGACTTCTAATTCATTGTCATCTTGATCAATGCACATGCAGAAATAGAGACTAGCATACCTGCATCAGATATGCATTTGTAAAGACTCAGTTCAATTACCACGACAAACAGAAGGGGGTGCCTAGAAAAGGAGTTGCAATATATGACAAAAGAACTATGGTCTCTCCATTACCATACCTTTTATAAACAACTTTATGTCCTCGCCATTCCACAAAATTACATTGCTTGGGCGCACGGGAAAGAATCATTCCACTGAGCTCACGGATTACCTTTCAAAAAATAGATTACATGTAAATTCACATTGTAAGGATAATTAATTTGCAGAATGAAATATGTCTTCCGTGCAGTAGTCATGACAATATTATCAATGCCAATGCAATATGAAAATGTAAACAATAACAGAGGAAAAAATATACTCTGTGCTCAGCATTCAAAGATTCTACATATACATAAGGAAATGAAGATCTTAAGAAATTATCAAGTAGTTATTATGTTATATATAAAATAAGGAAAAAGAATGAAAAAGAAATTCATTAGTTACCTTACTCCTTTCTTTCTGAGAATAAGGTGAGTACCATTTTGTCAATCTCACCTTCCCTTGGCGACTAATGAGAAGCACAAAGTTGATCTACATAGCAGAGGCATAAAGCATGTTCACTCACATTGGAAATACATAAAAGAACATACATGTTATAACTAGAACCCCCCCACCAAATCTACATTCAAGTATTACAGGCATCCAAATTACTAGGTGGAAAGAGATCTTATTCCTATCATCTTAAAGCTGCCTACTTTTTTGCCAAAATATGAAAGAACATTGACAAGCCCTCTCCCCCTATGTATGCTGTAAGACAACGAATCAAGTTTGGACATGAGGACACACACAAGCAAGAACTAGGTACTTTTCAGCAGCTATATGGACATATGATTTAGACAACAGACTTTGGCTAATTTACACAATTGATTACCAAATAAATCAAAATCCCCTGAGGAAACAGGGTATAACATTGATGATCCCAGTTCATTTCTTTCAATGAAAAACCCAGTACATAGACTTATCCTACCTAACAAGTTCTAGGGAAAGTAAATATGCACAGCCTTATCCTTGCCAGAAGCAAGGCCATCACTACAACTTGAACACAACCTTCAGGTTAAGGCAGAAACCTTTCCATTGGCCCAGTGTTTTTAAATGCAGTCTGCAACCACAATTGCCGCTGCATTATCAAGGTTTTTATTGTGCGACCCAATGTTTCAAATTCCCAATAGCAGCACTTTGCAGCCGGCCCCAAAAATGCTATAGTGGGATTGCCGTTATTTTGAAATTTTTATATAGTTTTTATAATGTATACTATATACATATAAATTCTCAAAAATGAAAAAAAAATTACTCAAAATGAATCACATTCATAATGAACAATAAAATGTCATAGGTGTCTTAAACATAACATACATGTAAATTCCAACAAAAGTCAAATACAAGTTTCCTAGATAGGAATCATCAATTATCAATCACCATTTTCTAAATCCAAGTCTTCTTTATCATTTTCACCACTATTACAGCTGTAGATTTTATTTTTGAAAATTGAAATCCCAAACATAACCCCCCAAGAAACCCCTATTGTCTGTATTCATAGGTTTCTTTTTGGAATCAACACATAGCGCCGCTAAGTCTGCTATTCTTCAGAAGGCTATTTGGTTTGCTACAGCCACACACAAAATTGCTTCGCTATGGCAACCCCTGTAGCAGGCAGGGGCAAACACATTGTAACTGCAATTGTGGCCGCATTTAGTATCAAAGATCAAGGCATAACCACAACCGCAATTTAAAACAATGACCATTTGAAATATGGAATGCTTCTCTAACCTCTCTCTCTCTCTCTTTTTTTTCTTTCCAGATTTGGTGCCCCATTTCCACACAGTTTAATCAAATCAGGTGATGAAAAGAGCGATAATCGCTCAACCGAAATGAAGCAAAAGAATCTGCAACCTAACCTAACAATCAAGCATAGATGCTTGGCATGAATTACAAATCTAACACGAACAATTTCAACTCGAATGAACCAAAATTGACTAGAAAGTCCATAAAGGTCAAAATTTTATAACTGAACTAAAAATACGACCCAGATGGCAAGAAAATCTAGAACGCAGCCCAAGTGCTTGTACTTGATTTGTAGCTAAGTTAGATCTGATTGAGATGCAAACTTCAGAAATTGAAGACATAAATCAAAGTGATATGTGAAAAAAATGACGAATAAGGATTTAAAAGAAATGCAAAGAGAAGTGAAGTGCACTGCACATACCATTTGGGATCTGATTAGAGCCTGCAACTACAAACGCGTGAGTGAGTATTCGCCAACAAAGAACACCAACTCGTTTCTCCAAAGCAAACACAACAACACGATCAAAAAGATGAAGGTGTTTAACGCCCCCAAGTTATTATATATGAAATTCAATTAATAAATTACTGTTATTTTAGTGATACTAATTTAAAATTGTTTTATGATGATTTAATGTTAAATTAAAAAATGAATATTAATAAAAAATTAAAATTATTAATCAATTAGTTAAAATTAAATAATATTAATTTAATATGATATATAAATTCAAAGTACATGTATTAACAAATAAAAAAATACATGATTATAAATAAAAATATTCATTTCACATTTCAAATGAAGATTCAAATTTGTTAAAAAATATTCAATATAGGTTATAATTTGTTTTAATTATTATATTTTAAATTTCACTGTATCAAGAATTTAATTTGAATATACCAAAAGTGTAAAAAAAAATACACTGTCATCTAATTTTTTATGAGATAATCATAAAATTGTTAACTTTTATAATAATTATTTTAAAATTTATACAATAATTTTTAATTTTTTGATAATATAAAAAATAATTAATAGTACATAAAAATTAAAGTCATATAATAAATATCTTTATTTTGATTTTCTTAACTAATTATGAATATATTTTTAAAAAAGTAAATACGATTAAGAATTAAAAAATATTAATTTAGATATGTTGCAAGTAATATAAATAATTCCAAACATAAAAATTTTTATCATTAAAACATGTTACACATGAAATATAATAATGTTAGACAAATAAACTTATTTATCTATCTAAACTTCAGATCAATCTTTCAGATTTAACTTTTTTTAGGTTTAATATTTTGAACCATCGAATAGAATATTTAATTTCACCATATACTATTCAATACGCTCTATTTAATTTCAATCAATCGAGGGTTATTAATTTCTTAAAATAATGTATAATTTTAACATTCATAATTTTTTTAAACAATTGATCATATTTAAATTAATTTTATATATTATTGTGTATATATTTTTAATCTTATATATTATTATTATTTTGAAATCCAAAAAAATAATAATATAAGCGATAATGTGATATTAATTTTAAAATGAAATTTTTTATTTAAGAACTTATTTACTATTAGAGTATTGAATTTAGAACATTATTAACCGAATAATTATTTAATATATTAAATTTAGGGAAAAATATATTTTTAATTCCTTACTTTCATTTTATCTTTTAATTTAGTTTCTAAAATTTACAAAAAAAAAGCTTGTTTTTAGTCCTTTCTCACAAAAACTTTACTAATGGTGTTAACCTCTGTCAAACAGGACAAACAATGTGTATTTTTTTGCTTTTTAAAAAATAATTAAAATGATGTGGAAAACTAATCTTTTTTAAAAAGAAGTTATTAAAATATCTCATCCAAACATGTTAAACCCAAACTTTCAAAATCTACATTTACATGTGGGAGTTGTGGTTTAAAATTCACAACTCATTCTTCACACCCAATAAAAGAACCTACTTTTGTACTTTCATTCTTCTTTTTAATTTTTTTTTCTTTCCTTCTTTCATCTCTCTCATAAGTTCTTTTTTTTTTTATATATAAATACCCAATTCAATCCCTGGAATTTATTTTTAAAAATAATTATTTACTGTTAGAATATTTACTTTTACATATTATTAATTTAATAATTATTTAATATATGTATATTAATAATTTATACACAAATATATTATTGACTTCCTAATAATCTATATTTTATATCTAAAAAATCTATATTTTATCTCGTGTGTTACTACTTGAAAAATTAAAATTTTAAAAATATCATATTTAATATATTTTGCTTCAAAAGAAATTAAAGGAAACCATTACTTAATGTTTAATAAATTCCTTTCATAATTAAATTACTTTAATAACAGAATGTGAATTTAATTCAAATTAATTTCATATTAGTTTTTCTTTTTTTATTTTGTTTTGAAACTACAAATTTTATTGAAAATGGAAAGCCACAATGAATAACCTGTAGAAGCAAAGCTTCATGGTGAATCAAAGATGATTCAAAGGTGTTTTGATGATAACAAAAGATGATGACAAAGGAGATGACAAAAAGCTCAAAGATCAATCAAAGAACAACTCAAGTGAATCAAAGATCAATCAAAGAACAACTCAAGTGAATCAAGAACAATTCAAGAGTTCAAGATAAGAATCAAGAAGAATTAAAGACTCAAGAAGAAAGTTTAGAGTCAAGAATCAAGATTCAAGGTTCAAGATCTCAAGAATCAAGATCAAGATTCAAGACTCGAGATTCAAGAATCAAGAGAAGGCTTAATCAAGATAAGTATGAAAAGTTTTTTTTTAAAAATTGAGTAGCACATGATTTTTCTCAAAACATGTTTACCAAAGAGTTTGTACTCTCTGGTAATCGATTACCAGATTGTTGTAATCGATTACCAGTAGCAAAATTGTTTTGAAAAAGTTTTCAAATTAAATTTACAACGTTCCAATTAATTTCAAAAAGCTGTAATCGATTACAATATTTTGGTAATCGATTACCAATGCCTTTGAACGTTGAAATTCAAATTCAAATGTGAAGAGTCACATCCTTTCACATAAAAGCTTTGTGTAATCGATTACACTTATTTGGTAATCGATTACCAGTGACTGTTTCTAAATAAATCGAAAGATGTAACTCTTCAAAAGGTTTTTGACTTTTTCGAATTAGTTTTAAGTTTTTCTAAAAGTTATAACTCTTCTAAATGGTCTTCTTGACCAAACATGAAGAGTCTATAAAAGCAAGGCTTTGATTTGCTTTTAAAATTCATTCTTTCAATCTTGAATACTTTTCCAATCAATCTCTTACAATCCTTTACAAGCCTTGAATCTCTTTGAACTTCTTCTTCTTCTTTCTACCAAAAGCTTTCTAAAGTTTTCTGGTTTTCTAAACCTTGAAAACTTGTGCTATTCATCTTTTCATTCTCTTCTCCCTTTGCCAAAAAGAATTCACCAAGGGCTAACCGCCTGAATTCTTTTTGTGTCTCTCTTCTCCCTTTTCCAAAAGAACAAAAGACTAACCGCCTGAATTCTTTTGTGTCTCCCTTCTCCCTTGTCAAAGAATTCAAAACAACACAGTTTGAGAATTCTTTTGATTCTTCCCTTTCCCTTATACAAAAGTGTTCAAAAGACTAACTGCCTGAGAATTCTTTTGTATCCCCATTCACAAAGTATCAAAGGTTTAACAGCGTGAGATCTTTGTCTTAACACATTGGAGGATACATCCTTTGTGGTACAAGTAGAGGGTACATCTACTTGGGTTTGACTGAGAACAAGAGAGGGTACATCTCTTGTGGATCAGTTCTAGTGGAGGGTACATCCACTAGGTTCAAAGAGTGGGAGGGTACATCCCTTGTGGATCTTTGCTTGTAAAGGGATTTTTACAAGGTTGAAAGAAATCTCAAGGACCGCAGGTCGCTTGGGGACTGGATGTAGGCACGGGTTGTTGTCGAACCAGTATAAAAACTCTTGTGTGTTTGTTTCCTTCTTCCCTACTCTTTTACTTTCTGCTGTGCATTTAATTCCCGCTTTTACTTTCTGTTAAGTTTCTCTTCTACTCCTTATTCTCTTAACAACATAAGTAAAAGCCTTAGAAGAGTAAATTTTTAATTAGTAAAGGTTTAGGAATAATTAATTCAACCCCGCTTCTTAATTATTCTGAGGCCACTCGATCCAACATAACTGAACCATACAACAAAGAAAACACATAGGTGTTGGATTATTGAATCCAATGACATTCATGCATAAATATCCTTTAACCATATTCAAATGAATAGTCAAAGGATCGACATGAAAGTCCACTAGTACAACCACTGAATGAGGACCAAAACACAAATCATAACTACTCTAATCTACTTAACTATTGTCATGATTAATTTGAAAATAAAAGCTTCTAATAACATTGTTTAAGCATTAAGCCTAGCAATCACCCTTCTCAAAAGTTTTTAATTCCAAAATCTAGTTAGGCTCTCATTTGAGGAGAAAATGTATGTCCTGAAGTCTCCATGGTTGATGCCATCATCTCCAACCTCTGCTTCATAAACTCAAAGGAAGGAGGTGCCTCATCAGACATTGTGATAGTTAAATTTTGTTGGGTAGAGGTCATACCAGGCATGGTCGTAGACCTAGTTGGTTGGATTGGGGTCACATCATGCATTTCCATGGACTCGATTGGTTGGATATGTGTCACACAAGGCATTTCCATAGACACAGTTGGTTGGCTAGTGGTCACACTAGGCAGACATTTCTATAGACTGATCAATAGGTTGGATATGGGTCACACTGGGCAAACATTTCTATAGACTGATCAATAGGTTGGATATGGGTCACACTAGGCACTGCCATAGACTCAGTTGGTTGGGTAGGGGTCACGCCAAACATTGCCATAAACCTAGTTGTTTGGGTTGGAGTCACACCATGTGTTGCCATTGACCCGATTGGTTTTGTAAGGTTGCCATAGGCTTGGTTGGTTGAGTGGGGGTCTTTTGGAATCTATTGCTACCTTGTTTAGCTTTTGAATCAATTATATGTTTCCTTAAGTGCCCAATGGTTGTGTAGGGATCATGCATATACTTATTTTCCATTCGTGTTTCTATGAGCCAAAGCCTCCTGTGAAGGAAAGAATGATCGAATTAGTAATTTGTGGCTAACCAATTAAAACCACAAGGCCATATTATAGTGCATTACAACATGTTACACATTAGCCAAACAATTAAGAAACATTCAACACATTGTAAGACAAATGAAGATGTCGCTTAGGATACCAACGTACTATGAAGCAACTTAAATGATACATCACTATAGGCACTCTTACACTTTGGTTGCTCTACAAATGAATCTAACACCTATTGGAAATTAATTGCATGTATTGATCAAATATCTATAAATTTTTTGACATATGTATGCCAAATAAGAATTAAAAAAAAATACCCAACATTCAATTTGAAACATAATTTTTTACATGATGATAAGTGTCATATAATAGAATAATGAAATCTACAAAAAGTATCTAAGCTCTACATATTGAAGATGTGAACTTTTTGCAATCAAATTGGTTCAACTATGTGATCAATCCTATCAAATGTTGAAATGATGTAGAAGCTATAATTAGTTGCTTCCATTAAGATGTGAAAAATCATATTTCTCATGTGATCAAACTAGCACTTAAATTTTGGTAGAATCAATTTAGAATTGTTAAACGAGATTGGGATAGGTGCACAAAATAATCTTAGTAACAAATTTTACATTGAAAGGTATGCAGAGTGTGGGAAAGTGATTCTAAATGTAAACCAAACGAGGCCCATAAAAAAAGTAGAAAACCATATTTTCATGTAGAATACAAATATTATTTGAAAAGTTCACAATCACCACACGGAACATAAGAAAGTGCATAAATGTTTCACAAGGGTTTAATCATGATGGTGTTTCCCATCGCGATGGTGTTTTCAGCCATTTTTTCTCATCAATAGATTTGACATCACTTCCCTCAATCAAAACCACATCCATTAATTGTTGCCTTCTAAAAAGCTATCTAATATAATGCATGCACAAGAAAGACACAACCAGAATTAGCAAACTACTGCATAGATAAAAAATGAAGGGAAAAAAATCATATCAATCAAGATTTTGAATGGCTTCCAAATAACAAAAACTCTTTTACCAGATATCCCTTTATGATTCAATTATAGAAGCCTTTAGAACAGAGAAAATTTTACTTAAGAGTTGACACTGACACCCATTAATCACAAAAATACATATTTGATTCGGAAAGAATTAAAATATATACAAACGTTAATTTTAATATTTCAAATAAAACATTAGTTTTAGGAAATAGACGAGAATTAGAAAAGAAAGTCAAGACAATAAATGATTTGCCAGACCAAGAGTGTTGCATGTAACAAGTTCTTGAATTCAACAATGTAACCCTTTCACCCACTTTAATGTTTAGAAATGTTTCGAAATGGGCAATGCACGATGAAACACCAAAATTGATTTTTTTGTAGGAGGTAATTTTAACTGGTTAGATGAAGTTTGAATATTTATTGTTTAGTCCCTTATTATTTCAATATTTGTACCATTTAGTTTGATTAGTTCATATGTGCTCTCTATTACTGTCTAGTGAATGTTCTCTAATGTCTCTTTGATAATTGTTTTTCACATCTTATTTTATGAGCAATTTGTTCAGTCCAAAACCCTTGTTGTTTTAATTATGACAAACCTTCTTAACACAAATCATAAGCCTTTTGAATTTATGCCTACTGATGAGTTTTCTTAAGTGTATTCAGAAAAGACAAGTTCTGTAAAGAACACCAATTGAAGTAAAATTTGGGTTGTCATGAGGGACTCAGAAAAAATGATAAGCTTGCACCATCACACATGTGATCATTAGCAATATTGTTTTGCCTAACAATTAGTATGCTTCACTAAATGGAGTTCAGAATCGAGTTCAGAATGCTTCGCTACTGCACCTCAAAGACAACATTATGTCTTGAAAGTGAATGTTAGCCACATTAGAAGATGCATAAGTGGAAATTGAAAATGTCCTTGAGAAAATCAAGTGTGCAACATCGGAATGAAGACTGAAAAGACTTTGTGAATTTTGAACCAAGGACAAAACACTAACACAACAATAACAATAACTTTCACATGTTACCTATGCTGAAATATGTTACTTCATAATGATCTATGATGTAATGAAGTTTTTGGATTGATGGAGCCGTGCTATCTATATTGTCATATAATGTTATCTTCATCAGAAGGAAGCTACATTAGAATAGGTCTTTTCTCAGCAACATCAAAAGGTATTTATGATAGACCATTAGAAAGCTGCTTAGAATTTGATCACCAGAATGACAACAATAGAATGGACTGATCAAAATGGATTATGATAGTTGTTAAGTTAAAAGCAGTTTGTCTACTTCAAAAAGAAGTCACTCAATTATCATAATGGCTAGATGATGACTAGTTTGACATGTGGGCCAATAAAAGGATAAAGGAAAACTGCAAAACATGTGAGAGAAGGTAGGAGACAATCTACACTATGCATAAAAAGATTCAACTCCTCTCCCTACTCTAGATGTGTTTTGAGTTCAGGATGGTTGCAACAAAAATGCATACAACTTAGATCTTCAAAGATGATTCACCTCAATGAGTGTTGTAAAGCTATAAAAACCCCTCAAACACCTTTTCCTAGTTTGTAATCTATATGTATCCCAAATTAACTTTGTGGGTTAAGTTTGGGTTTAAGAGAAGTGATAGGGAGAAACCACGGAATGTGGGTAACTTAGAGAGAGTCTCTAAGAGTGTAGCTTGAAAAGGTGAAGGTAAATACTTGTATCGTGTCTCCCATCATCATGTGCAGTGTCATGGTTGAGATGGGTTGCTCCCTAAGAGTGAGGAGAGTTTTGTTGAGAGGGACACCTAGTGAGAGGTAAAGGTTGTGTAACACCCTAAGGGTATTATCGTAACTAAGCTTACGATTTCTAAAGTCGTGAAAATGAATAGCATTCAAATGACATCATTAGGTGGAAGCTAGCAAATAAACTTATAAATTTACAACTTGATTCCATGTATTATACAAAGTACAACTTATCTCATATACATCGTACAACATAAAAGGAAATATATAGAGAAATAAAACATCTTCCAAGACAAGACTCTATGCTCTAATGACACACGTTGTCACTTGTTTTTCTTGAAAAGAAGAGAACTTAAAGAGGTGAGACATAATATCTCAATGAGTGCTCTAAGGACTCTAAGGTTGGGTTAGACTTCTCTACTAGAACAATCCAATCATTTTCTTCTCATGGTTATATCCTCTTTGGGTCTCTATCAAGCTCTATCATTTATATATTTGGGTTTACATCCATTGATCATAAACATTTTCCTTTGACTTATCCATTGTAGTCGCTTACTACACTAGTTGTCATCTTCATCAGTATCTTGAGATTCATTCATTAAGAAATAAGTTACTTGGTTTTATAACTCTCTCATGATAACTTCATTTTCTGTACTTGAGTTTTACTTCTAAACACTCACATTACATCAATCTATGCTCAAAGGTTTCTAGCATATACTCACATAGTGTCATTCTAGAAACATCTCACTATGCCCTTAAAGAACTACATCCCATCCGTTACAAGTCATCACAATAATTTAACATATAGATACATATACCTTATCAAAACTATGGATAAAATCATTCACACATAACATAAGTACAACACAAACCACACATGACATCCCCTTCATACACCACATAACTTAGTAATTCACAAATATGCATATATGCAATGCGATGTCGATTTCTCTTTTCTCATATGCATGTGGTATCAAAAAAACATTTGCGAAAAAAGCTTGGAAGGACATGTAGTAACAAACCCATATGATTCCATTAGTACACTCTCACCGAGACGAGACTGTTGGCAGTGCATCTGAGTTACCCAGTCTTCCAAGGATACTCCAACCCATAGGATCAACATGAGCCATACAAAAATTCCAAACTTGAGACCCGTATGTTGGACACGTGGCCTCAATAACTTAAGAGAGGGAGGGGGATGAATTAAGTTAAAAAACTTCTCGTTTAATTGACTTCTAAATCTCCTTTTAAATCTATATGTTAAGAATATTGAAGATGAAGATGAAAGTTATGTAGAAGCAAAGCTTCATGGTGAATCAAAGGTGATTCAAAGGTGTTTTGATGATAACAATGATGACGATAAAAGATGATGACAAAGGTGATGACAAAAAGCTCAAAGATCAATCAAAGAACAACTCAAGTGAATTAAGAACAATTCAAGAGTTCAAGAAAAGAATCAAGAAGAATTCAAGACTCAAGAAGAAAGCCTAGAATCAAGAATCAAGATTCAAGGTTCAAGATCTTAAGAATCAAGATTCAAGGTTCAAGATCTCAAGATTCAAGACTCAAGATTCAAGAATGAAGAAAAGACTCGATCAAGATAAGTATTAAAATTTTTTTCAAAACTTTGAATAGCACATGAGTTTTTGACAAAACCTTTTACCAAAGAGTTTTTTACTCTCTGGTAATCGATTACCAGATTGTTGTAATCGATTACCAGTAGCAAAATTGTTTTGAAAAGGTTTTCAAATTGAATTTACAACGTTCCAATTATTTTCATAAAGCTGTAATCGATTACAATGTTTTGGTAATCGATTACCAGTGCCTTTGAACATTGAAATTCAAATTCAAACGTGAAGAGTCACATCCTTTCACACAAACGTTTTGTGTAATCAATTACACTAATTTGGTAATCGATTACCAGTGACTGTTTCTAAATAAATCAAAAGATGTAGCTCTTCAAAAGGTTTTTGATTTTTTCAAATTGGTTTTAAGTTTTTCTAAAAGTTATAACTCTTCTAAATGGTCTTCTTGACTAGACACGAAGAGTCTATAAAAGCAAGGCTTTGTTTTGCATTTTTCAATCAATTCATTCTTTCATACTTTACTTTTCCAATCAATCCTTTACAAGCCTTGAATCTCTTTGAAACTTCTTCTTCTTCTTTGTACCAAAAGCTTTCTGAAGTTTTCTGGTTTTCTAAACCTTGAAAACTTGTGTTATTCATCTTTTCATTCTCTTCTCCCTTTGCCAAAAAGAATTCGCCAAGGACTAACCTCCTGAATTCTTTTTGTGTCTCTCTTCTCCCTTTTCTAAAAGAACAAAGGACTAACCGCCTGAATTCTTTTGTGTCTCCCTTCTCCCTTGTCAAAGAATTCAAAACGACACAGTCTGAGAATTCTTTTGATTCTTCCCTTTCCCATAAACAAAAGATTTCAAAGGACTAACCGCCTGAGAATTCTTTTGTTTCCCCCTTCACAAAGTTTCGAAGGACTAATCGCCTGAGAACATTGTCTTAACACATTTGAGGGTACATCCTTTGTTGTACAATTAGAGGGTACATCTACTTAGGTTGTTGACTGAGAACAAGAGAGGGTACATCTCTTGTGGATCAGTTCTAGTGGAGGGTACATCCACTAGGTTCAAAGAGAACAAGGGAGGGTACATACCTTGTGGATCTTTGCTTGTAAATGGGTTTTTACAAGGTTGAAAGAAATCTCAAGGACCGTAGGTCTCTTGGGGACTGGATGTAGGCACGAGTTGTTGTCGAACCAGTATAAAAACTCTTGTGTGTTTGTTTCCTTCTTCCCTACTCTTTTACTTTCCGCTGTGCATTTAATTTCCACTTTTACTTTCTGTTAAGATTCTTTTCTACTCCTCATTCTCTTAACAATTTAGTAAAAGCCTTAAAAGAGTAATTTTTTAATTGGTAAAGGTTTAGGAATAATTAATTCAATCCCCCATTCTTAATTATTTTGAGGCCACTCGATCCAACAAGTTATATTAACAGAATACTTCAAGTGAGCAAGATAAATAAAATATGTAAGATAACGTAATCAAGATAGGGAAGAGAGGAATGCAAACTCAGTTTATCCTGGTTCGGTCACTTCCTATGCCTACATCCAGTCCTCAAGCAACCCACTTGAGATTTCCACTAACATTGTAAAAATCCTTTTTACATCTTTTGAACACCTAAAGGATTCCTTTCCTTTGTGTTCAGGAAACTCACAATTCAAGAGACAAACAACCTCTTGATCTCAATAAAAATAAGTATTTAAAGAAAGTGCAAATGTTTTTCTCTCTTTTAGAGAAAAAGATACAAGATGAAGTTCTTAGAAGAATCCTTAATTGATTTGCAAGTGTTTGACCCATGATTTGTTTTTGAGAGGATAAGACTATAAGGTTCTGAAAAAACTCTCTAAAACTTCTGTAGATAAGTTACATACTTATAGGCCCTTGGTGGCTTTTCAAAAACTTATGAATGGATGTGACTTTTTAGAGTAAATTTTAAAATTTCCCCACTGGTAATCGATTACAACTCTGTGGTAATCGATTACATAGTTATGTAATGAGAAGTCATGACTTTTCAATTTGAATTTTTGTAGTTTTGTTACCAGGAATCGATTACAGACAAGTGGTAATCGATTATAGCTTTCAAATTTCAAATTTCAAAATTTCTGAAAAAGCTCTTTTAAAATAATTTTGCTTCTGGTAATTGATAACAATGCCTGGAAATCGATTACCAATGGAAAAATGCCTTTTTTTTAGAAAATGTTAAAATATTTTAAAACCTTTTTATAATCAATTTAAAAACTATATTGTGAGGCCAAACCTTTGCAATCACTAAGACTCTTTTAACAAAGATAGACTAAGACTTAGCTTTCTTCTTGATCTTTGTTTTCTTGGTCTTGATTTGGACTTGAAATAAAACTTGTGTTGCTTTTGTCTTGGCATCATCAAAACATTCATACACATACATTCACATTCTTCCCCTTTTTGATGATGACAACCAACTAAAATCATTTATTGAAAAATATTTCTTTTGCAAGACGATCACTCCCCCTTAATTTTGCAATCATTGCTTAGTAGAAAATATTTTCAGAAAGGTTTGCAAATAATATATATATATATATATATATATATATATATATATATATACCCTATACTGTACATGATTCTCTCCCCCTTTGACAACATCAAAAAGATGAAAGCACCAAAATAGAAACAATCATTCACATAATAACTAATCATTGACAGAGGAATCAACCAAGTGCTAAACATACCAAATACAACAAGTCCAAAATAGTATTTATAAATGACCAAAACATTCATAAAAGAAGCAACAAAGTTCGAAACATATCAAGTCTTAAATAGTAGTATGAATGACCAAAGAATTCATAGAAAAACAGCCAAAGAAGAAATAAACAACAAGTCCTAAACATAAATATAAAGAACCAAATCTGAAATAAACCCAATGCAGAAAGTTTGAAATATAAAGGAAATTAAAGATAGATAATGCTAGAAATCAGGACAAATATGTGATTATAAGTAATCAATATACAATTAAGAAATCAAAAACATTTATGAGTATGAACAATCACGAAAAACAACCATCAAATACAATTATTATAAACATTGAAAGTAATCAATCATCATAAACAAGCAAAACAACCATTTCACTCAACCAAAGTAAACAATCATCATAATCAAGCATGGAGAAGGAAGAGAGAGAGGAGACGCCACTTCAAGGAGAAGATGAGTCTAGAAGAAGCTCACCACCATAGGAGGCCATGGATAAGAGCTTGGAGGAAGAAGGAGATGAATGAAGGGAGAGGAAGAGAAGAGCACAAAATTTTGTGCTCTAAAATAGCTCTGAAATCTGAAGTTTAATTTTCAAATGATCAAAGTTGAAAAAATGCACACACATGACCTCTATTTATAGCCTAAGTCTCACATAAAATTGGATGGAAATTTGAATTTCAATTCAAATTTCACTTGAAGTTGAAATTGAATTTGTGGAGCCAAAATTTCACTAATTATGATTAGTTCATTTCAGTTATGGTTCAGCCCACTAATCCAAGATCAATTCGATGATTCTCTACTAATTGTGCTCAGGTGTCATGAGGCATGTAAAGCATGAAGGACATGCACAAAGTATGACTATATGATGTGGCAATGGGATGTAGTAAGCAAATGCTCACCTCCCCCTCTAAAATTTAATTGGATTGGGCTTCTACCAATTCAATTAAATTTATTTCCCAACACACACATCAAATATTCACTTAGTGCATGTCAAATATTCAAACAATGTGTGTCTCCTAGAGAGGGCATCAACTACCATATTTGTTTTTCCCTTTTTGTATTTGATAACATATGGAAATTGCTCTAGGTACTCTACCCATTTTGCATGCCTTTTGTTTAACTTGCTTTGCACTCTAATGTACTAAAGTGATTGATGATCACTACGAATGATAAATTCCTTGGAAACAAGGTAATGTTCCCAAGTTTGGAGGGCTCTTATTAAGGCATAAAGCTCTTTATCATAGGTGGGGTAGTTGAGGGTGGCACTATAAGGTTTTTCACTAAAATAAGCAATAGGGTGCCCACCTTGTAACAATACAGCTCCAACTCCCACTCCAGAGGCATCGCATTCAAGCTCAAAAGTTTTATAAAAGTCAAGAAGAGCTAGAACAGGTGCCTTAGTAAGCTTTTCTTTGAGAAAAGCAACGGCTTGCTCTTGTTTTTCACCCTAGGTAAATGCCACATTCTTCTTCACTAGCTCTCTTGGACCCAACCCTTCTCTAACAATTCTTTAACCTGAGACTCTATCTCCTTAGTCTCCTGAGGGTTAGTCCAATAGGCTGGCCTATTAGGAAGGCTTGCTCCTGGGACTAAATCTATTTGGTGTTCTATTCCCCTTAAAGGAGGTAGCCCAAGGGGTATCGCTTTGGGAAATATATCACCAAATTCATGTAAGAGTTCTTGGACCTTTAGGGGTAAGGTCTCAAATGTAGGAATTGTGGCAGTGCTAAGGGATGTTTCCCTTCATAGGAGAAGGTAGAAAGATTGTTTAAGAAGGAGTGCTATTTTAATATCACCTTTTGTTGCAAAATGATTTTGCTTCCTAACAATCTTCTTGAAGGAATCCTTTCCCTCTTTTTCCTTCCCCTTGGCCTTTGAAGACAAGGCCTTACTATCCTTCTTTTTCTTTTGTTTTTCTTCCTCATCCTTCTTATCTTTCATTGTTAGTTGATCTTTGGCCACCTGTGAAGGTGTTTGAGGATGCAACACAAATTTAGTGCCAAGATGGGTGAGGGTAATCTCATTGGTTAGGCCATTGTAAATGATCTTCCTATCAAATTGCCATGGCTTTCCTAAAAGAATATGTCCTGCCTCCATGGGAACTATATCACAATTAACTTCATCCTTATATGTCTCAATGGAGAAAGGTACCTTCATGATGGAAGCTTGCTTGTGAAGCTTTTATGGAGGCTAGATCTTTGAGCTTCAATGGTGATTTTCCACCATGGAGATGCAGCGGAAGGCAAAGGAGAAGAGGAGAGGGGAGGCACCATCCACATGGGAATAAGCCATGGAAGAAGGAGCTTCACCACCAAGAATGTGCCTTGGATAAGAAGCTTGAAGAGGATGCTTTAATGAAGGAAAAGAAAGAGAGAAGGGGGGAGCACGAAATGGAAGGAATAAAAGAGGGAGAGAAGTGGAACTTTGAAGTGTCTCATAAGACTTTCATTCATCAAAGTTACAACAAGTGTTACACATGCTTCTATTTATAGACTAGGTAGCTTCCTTGAGAAGCTTTCTTGAGAAAACTTCCTTTAGAAGCTAGAGCTTAGCTACACACACCCCTCTAAAAGCTAAGCTCACCTCCTTGAGAAGCTTCCTTGAGAAGCTAGAGCTTAGCTACACACACCTCTCTGTAGAAGCAAGCTTCATGATGAATCAAGATTGATTCAAGGATTTTTGATGATAACAAAGATGATGAAAAAAGCTCAAAAGTCAAGATCACTTCATGATAACAAAGATGATGACATTCAAGATTGAGTTCAAGATTGAGTTAAGAACACTTCAAGGATCAAAAGAAAATTGGATTTCAAGAATCAAGAATCAAGATTCAAGATTCAAGATTCAAGAATAATCAAGATCAAGATCCAAGACTCAAAGATTCAAGAATCAAGAGAAGACTAAATCAAGATAAGTGTTAAAAAAGTTTTTCAAAACATTGAGTAGCACAAGAAGTTTTCGCAAAATCATTACCAAAGAGTTTTACTCTCTAGTAATCGATTACCAGATTATAGTAATCGATTACCAGTGGTTTTAAAACGTTAAGATTTTCAAAATTCAAAATAAAGAGTCACATCTGTTGATGTGTAATCGATTACACCTTTATGGTAATCGATTACCTGTGACTGATTTCGAAAAATTCATTTCCAAAAGTCACATTTCTTCAAGTGACTTGTTTCTAAAGATTCTTTCAAAAGCCATATCTTTTTAAGTGATTAGTTTTTAAAGGAATTGCCAAGAGTTACAAGTTTTAACTTGAGTCATCAAGAAACTATAAATATGTGACCTTGGCATGAAACATAAGAACAAAAATTACATTAATATCAATCATCTCTTTCAATCATTCTATCTTTCAATCTATCTTTCAACATCTTCTTTCATTTCTTTCAGAACTTTCTGGTTTCATCCTCTCTTCATCTTTCTAAAAGTTTTTGTTCAAAACTTTCTCTTCCAAGAAAAGTTCTTTGTTCAAAAACTTGTGCTATTCATCTTTTTCATTCCCTTCTCCCTTTGCCAAAAAGAATTCGACAAGGACTAACAGCCTGAATTCTTTTTGTGTCTCTCTTCTCCCTTTTCCAAAAGAACAAAGGAGTAACCGCCTGAATTCTTTTGTGTCTCCCTTCTCCCTTGTCAAAGAATTTAAAACGACACAGTCTGAGAATTCTTTTGATTCTTCCCTTTCCCATAAACAAAAGATTTCAAAGGACTAACTACCTGAGAATTCTTTTGTTTCCCCCTTCACAAAGTTTCGAAGGACTAACCGCCTGAGAACTTTGTCTTAACACATTGGAGGGTACATCTTTTGTGGTACAAGTAGAGGGTACATCTACTTAGGTTGTTGACTGAGAACAAGAGAGGATACATCTCTTGTGGATCAGTTCTAGTGGAGGGTACATCCACTAGGTTGTTCAAAGAGAACAAGGGAGGGTACATCCCTTGTGGATCTTTGCTTGTAAGAGGATTTTTACAAGGTTGAAAAGAAATCTCAAGGACCGCAGGTCACTTGGGGACTAGATGTTGGCACGGGTTGTTGCCGAACCAGTATAAAACTCTTGTGTGTTTGTCTCCTTCTTCCCTACTCTTTTAATTTCCGTTGTGCACTTTAATTCTTGCTTTTACTTTTGGTTAAGTTTCTTTTCTATTCTTTATTTTCTTAACAACATAGTAAAAGCCTAAGAAAGCTAATTTTTAATTAGTAAAGGTCTAGTAATAATTAATTCAACCCCCCCTCTTAATTATTCCGAGGCCACTTGATCCAACACTCTCTAATAGCTAAGCTCACCTACTTGAGATGAGAAGCTAGAGCTTACCTACACACCCCCTATAATAGCTAAGCTCACCCCCATGACAAAATACATGAAAATACAAAAAAGTCCCTACTACAAAGACTACTCAAAATGCCTTGAAATACAAGGCTAAAACACTATACTACTAGAATGGCCAAAATATAGGGCCCAAAAGAAGAAAAAAACTTATTCTAATATTTACAAAGAAGAGTGGACCCAACCTTGGCCCATGGGCTAAAAAATATACCCTAAGGTTCATGAGAACCCTAAGGCCTTCTTTATCAGCTCTAGCCCAATCCTCTTGGAGCCTCTTGCTCATGGCTCTATTAACTGGTCCTTTCCTAGGGAGGATTTCATCACTTCACTTGTTGGTTAACTATCATTTCCACTTGCTCATTGACCCATTGACGTTTATAAGGTTTTGGGTGGGGAATGATAGTGAGGTTCAACTTGAAAACTAATCTTGTGCTACAACAATTGTAACAAGATCCACTATCCACAATGAGAGAACAAGTTTTATCTAAAATTTTGCATCTTGTATGAAAGATGTTCTCTCTTTGGGATTGAGATAGATCACAAGATTGACCTCCAAGGAGCCTTCTAACCATTAAGAGGTCACCTTCTTCATGGGGGTAGACTTTTCCACTAGACTCTTCACCCCTTACATCATCTTCACTTCCATTAGAGGAAGGGCAAGAAGTGTAGAAGCAAGCTTCATGATGATGAATCAAGTTGATTCAAGTAGTTTTGATAATGACAAAGTTGATGACAAAAAGCCCAAAGAATGATTTCAAGATTAAGTCAACAAGAAGAAATCAAGAAGATTCAAGAATCAAGTGAAGTTTGATTTCAAGATTCAAGAGAAGATGAATTCAAGATTCAAGAGAAGAAATCACGAAGACTTCACAAGGGAAGTATTGAAAAGATTTTTCAAAAAAAAAACATAGCACAATTTTGTTTTTTCAAAAGAGTTTTTCTCAAAATTTTCTAAGTTACCAGAGTTTTTACTCTCTGGTAATCGATTACCAGTTTCCTGTAATCGATTACTAGTGGCAAAGTTTGATTTCAAAAGTTTTCAACTGAATATGCAACGTTCCAATCGATTTAAAAATGGTGTAGTCAATTACAAGATATTGGTAATCGATTACTAGTGTATCTGAACGTTGAAATTCAAATTCAATTGTGAAGAGTCACATCTTTTCATAAAATGCTTTGTGTAATCGATTACATGGTTTTGGTAATCGATTACCAGTGACAAGTTTTGAATAAAAATCAAGAGATGTAACTCTTCCAATGGTTTTCAGGTTTTTCTAAAGGTTATAACTCTTCTAATGGTTTTCTTGACCAGACATGAAGAGTCTATAAAAGCAAGACCTTGACTTGCATTTCAAGAATAACTATTACAACTTTTCTAATTAACTTCTGAACATCTCTTTGAACTTCTACTTCTTCTTCTTCTTCCTTTGCCAAAAGCCTTCAAAGTTTTCTGGTTTCTAAACTTTGTTCTTTCACAGAAAAAAAAGTGTGCTATTCATCTTTTTCATTTCCTTCTCCCTTTGCCAAAAAGAATTCGCCAAGGACTAACCGCCTGAATTCTTTTTGTGTCTCTCTTCTCCCTTTTCCAAAAGAACAAAGGAGTAACCGCCTAAATTATTTTGTGTCTCCCTTCTCCCTTGTCAAAGAATTCAAAACGACACAGTCTGAGAATTATTTTGATCCTTCCCTTTCCCTTAAACAAAAGATTTCAAAGGACTAATCGCCTGAGATATCTTTTGTTTCCCCTTCACAAAGTTTCAAAGGACTAACCACCTGAGAACTTTGTCTTAACACATTGGAGGGTACATCCTTTATAGTACAAGTAGAGGGTACATCTACTTGGGTTGTTGTAACTGAGAACAAGAGAGGGTACATCTCTTGTGGATCAGTTCAAGTGGAAGGTACATCCACTTGGTTGTTCAAAGAGAACAAGGGAGGGTACATCCCTTATGGATCTTTGCTTGTAAAGGATTTTACAAGGTTGAAAAGAAATCTCAAGGATTGCAGGTCGCTTGGGGACTGGATGTAGGCACGGGTTGTTGCCGAACCAGTATAAAACTCTTGTGTTTGTCTTCTTCTTCCATACACTTTTTAATTTCCACTGTGCACTTTAATTATTGCTTTTAATTTTGATTAAGTTTCTATTTCTATTTTTTACTTTGTTAACTTTGTAGTAAAAGCCTAATTGAATTTAGTAACATTAAGAAGGATAGATTTTTAATTAGTAAAGGTTCATTAATAATTAATTTACCCCCCCCCCCCTTTTAATTATTCTGAGGCCACTAGATCCAACAAGAAGTAGTCTCCTCTTGACTACTATAAATGTCTTGACCCCTCATGATCATGGTTTTCTTTGTGGGGCATTGAGAGGCAATGTGACCTCTCCCAAGACATTTGAAGCATTTAATGTTGCTAGTCCTTTCTTGGGAACTAGTCTTAGGGGTGTATTTCTCTATGGTCTTACCCCTATCTTCCTTGGGTTTTGAAGGTGCAGCCCCCGAAATTCCATGGGCTTGGTCCTTCCTTGGATAAGAGTGAGAGGCATAAGATTTTGAAGAAGTCTTTCTTTTAAGTTGTTGCTCCACTCTTATACAAAGTTGGACTAGCTCATCTAGGTCCCTATATGGAAGGAGTTCAACCTTGTCCCTCACTTCTATATTAAGCCCACTAAGGAACCTAGCTATGCTTGTTCTTTCCTCCTCCCTAAGTCCAACTCTTAAAAAGAGTAGTTCCATTTGTTGTCTATATTCTTCAACACTCATACTCCCTTGTCTAAGCCTTTAGAGTTTGTCCATAAGCTCCCTTTCATAGTAGGAGGGAACGTGCCTCTTCTTAAGGGCACTCTTAAGATCATTCCAATACTCTACTGGAGGATCCCTATGAATCCTTCGTTCCCTAACAAGGGAAGTCCACCAATAGAGGGCATACCCTTGAAAGCTAAGGGTAGCCAATGGAACTTTTCTCTCTTCGCTAATATGATGGCAAGCAAAGAGTTGTTCAACCTTCATTTCCCAATCTAAGTAGGCCTCAACATTATCTTTTCCATGGAAATATGGGAGGCTAATGTTAACCTCTTGAGGCCTTCTATCCTTTTCTCTTCTTTGGTAGTGATGTTTAGTATGTGAACTATGGCACCCTCTATAATCGTTGCTAAGTTCTTCACTTAAACTCTTGCAAGAGTCATGACTACTATAGGAGACATGTTTTTCTCTTTTCATTTCTTTCATTATTTTTCTTCTTTCTTTCTCTCTTATTTTGTCACTTTCATCTTGACTTATTTCTTCCACTCTTTTTTTACCTTTTTCTTTTATCTCTTGTTTTTCTTTCCACAACTTAAGGGATCTCAATTCATCTAATATCTTATACAAGGGGTCCTTAGGAGTAGAACCCTCACCATTAACACTAGATGAAGAATGAAGACTCATGTTGGTTCCTAAGTTATGGTTGAAACTATGGTTGAAACTAGCCAAAATAAACACTAAAAGAGGTGTGAAAGATAAGGTAAAAAATAATTGGTAAAAGGTAAGCTATCTAGGCGGTTTGACAATGGAGGGTAAAGGAAATAAGCTATGAAAGTAAGCAAGAAATGTAAACTAGGCGAATCCTAAGAGTGTTTGGATGACCACATTTACGGTTCCTGACAAAACACTTACAATCCTAAGGGAAAATTGCCTAAAATTATTACACACAAATGGAAGTAGGGTGACCTATTGGAGGCTCCCAACTTACTTCCAATGAAAGGCCTTTTTGTTACAAAATTTGAAAGCAACAAAAGGAAGTAAATTGTCAATTACAAAATTACAAAAAGGTCCTCAATTTTGGTGGTTGTTCTCTCTTTGGTGATTCACTCAATTTGGAGTGCTTCTTAGTCCAATAGCTCTTAAGGTGGTTTTCCCCTTGCTTCTTGACTCAAAACACGTAGTGACCAATTCCCAGTAATTTATACAAGTTCGTATGTTCAAGCTGCCAGCACCAGCGATTTCAACCTTGAAATCAAGAGTAGTGTTTATGTTGCTTAAGGCTTAGATAGTTACAATTTGTGTTTGCTTATGCTCAATTATCTTGAATAACACAATTCAAGAGAGCTTAAGACTTATTTTGTTTCACAAATCCAGCCACAACTCAACTTCATCATAGTCATCATGTAGGAAACTTAGAAAACAAAAAAAAAAAGAGTTCAACAACAAGACTACTTCTAGGAATTGATTTAGAACATGTTATGAACTAAATAACATGCATGAATTAGACTCAAAATTCAAAAGATAGGCTAAGAATGACAAGAATACAAGAACAAATGTATCTAGAATTCAATCAACAAAAATAAAAATTCAACACAAACTTAAAACATAATGTGACAATTACTATGACTAAACATGACTCTAAGACAACATGGATTAAGTGATTTACACTTAGATTTTTGTGTTTTTTTCTAATCAATATTTTGGAACAAAATTTAGATCTAAGGTTCAGCACAAGAATATTATGAATGAAAAATGATAGAACCTAAAATCAACACAAAAACATGATTCAAGAGTAGATCTACAAAATTTGAACCATAGAAATGCAAGAACAAGTGTAGATCTAAGATTTAATTGGTTTATTTTTTTGAATCTACTCTAAACAGCACCAAACCACAAGAAAATGGAGGATATACATGGAGAATAAGATGAAGAATAAAGAATTAAAGAGAATTCACCGAACAAAAAGATAGAGGAAGCAAAAGAACATCACCTAGATGAAGATGCTCTTGATACCACATGATGTAAGCTCCATTGGAGCTTGTAGGCTTAGGATCTTCTTCATCAATTGATTCCTTTGCTTCTTGGAATATGAATGGCAGTGGAATGGAGAAGGAAGAGAGAGAGGTGACACCACTTCAAGGAGAAGATGAGTCTAGAAGAAGGTCACCACCATAGGAGGCTATGGATAAGAGCTTGGAGGAAGAAAGAGATGAATGAAGGGAGAGGAAGAGAAGAACACGAAATTTTGTGCTCTAAAAGAGCTCTGAAATCTGAAGTTTAATTTTCAAATGATTGAAGTTGAAAAAAATGCTCACACATGACCTCTTTTTATAGCCTAAGTGTCACACAAAATTGGAGGGAAATTTGAATTTCAATTCAAATTTCACTTGAATTTGAAATTAAATTTGTGGAGGCAAATTTTGGAGCCAAAGTTTCACTAATTATGATTAGTGAATTTCAGTTATGGTTCAGCCCACTAATCCAAGATCAATTCCAAGATTCTCCACTAATTGTGCTTAGGTGTCATGAGGCATGTAAAGCATGAAGGACATGCACAAAGTGTGACTATATGATTTGGCAATGGGATGTAGTAAACAAATGCTCACCTCCCCCTCTAAAATTTAATTGGATTGGGCTTCTACCAATTCAATTAAATTTATTTCCCAACACACACATCAAATGTTCACTTAGTACATGTGAAATTACAAAACTACCCCTAATACAAAAACTAGTCTAGTGCCCTAAAATACAAGGGCTTAAAAATCCTATATTTCTAGGGTACCCTGCCTACATTATGGAGCCCTAAATACAAGGACCAAATATAATGACATCCTATTCTTATATGTACAAAGATAATTGGACCCAACCTTGGCCCATGGGCTTAGAAATCTACCCTAAGGTTCGTGAGAACCCTAGGGCCCTCTTCAGCAGCTCTAGCCCAATCCTCTTGGAGCCTCTTGCTCATGGCTCTAGTGACTGGTCCCTTCCTAGGGAGGATTGCATCAATACTCTATAATTCTTTATGTCTATTGACAAACCGGTTTCATCTTTATCCAGATAGCAAGCAGTGCTTATAGGAGTGGCCATGTGCTTAGCATTTTCCATCCCAAACCTGTTAATTAGTTCTTTGCAATATTTTGACTGACTAATAAATATTCCATTCTTTGTTTGATTTATTTGTAGTCCAAGGAAGAAATTTAACTCACCCATCATGGACATTTCAAATTCATTTTGCATATCTTGAGAGAATTCTTTGCATAGAGAATCATTAGTTGACCCAAAGATTATATCATCAACATATATTTGTTCTAAGAGAATATCATGCAATTTTCTTTTGATAAGGAGTGTGGTATCAACCTTTCCTCTTGAAAATCCCTTTTCTAAAAGAAATTTGTTCAATTGTTCATACCAAGAAATTTGTTTCAAACCATATAGAGCCTTTTTCAATTTAAAGACATGATTGGGCTTTTCTGAGTTTTCAAAACCAGAAGGTTGATCAACATAAACTTCTTCTTGGATGAAACCATTTAAAAAAGCACTTTTAACATCCATTTGATAAAGTTTGAAATCCATTATGGATGCAAAGGCCAATAGCATTCTAATGGTTTCTAATCTGGCTACTGGAGCATAGGTTTCCTCATAATCTATTCCTTCTTCTTGATTATATCCTTTGGCCACTAGCCTAACCTTATGTCTAATTACTATTCCATGTTCATCCAATTTGTTTCTGAATATCCATTTAGTTCATATAACTGGATGATTATTAGGTTTGTCAACTAATTCCCAGACTTTATTTCTTTCAAATTGATTTAACTCTTCTTGCATAGCAATAATCCAGAGTTCATCAATTATGGCTTCATTTAAACTTTTAGGTTCAATTAAAGAAACAAAAGCCATATTATTGCATGCATCTTTGAGAGAGTGTCAAGTTGTTACCCCTTTTGAGATGTCACTGATGATATTATCAAGAAGATAATATCTTGAAGTTCTCCACTTTCTTGGAAGATCTATATTTGTTTTATTTTCATCAAGTTGAAAGTCTTCTTCATTACCATTTCCTTTGCCTTTATGCCTTTTCTCATCAATGTGTATGTCTTCTAATGAATTTGTAATATCATCAAGTGTTTCTTTTCTTGGCCTTATAGGGCCAGTCTCATCAAAAGCAACATGGATATATTCTTCAATAATCATAGTTCTTTTGTTATAAATTCTAAAAGCTTTACTATTCAAGGAATAGCCAAGGAATATACCTTCATCAGATTTTGCATCAAACTTACCTAAGTTGTCTTTCCCGTTGTTTTAGCACAAAACACTTACATCCAAAAACATGAAGATGAGAAATGTTTGGTTTTCTTCCTTTGTACAATTCATATGGAGTTTTCTTTAAGATTGGCCTAATTAAAGCTCTATTCAGTATATAGCATGCAATATTAATAGCTTTAGCCCAAAAATATTTAGGAAGATTTGTATCATTAAGCAAAGTTCTGGCTATTTCTTCTAAAGATCTATGTTTCCTCTCAATTACTCCATTTTGTTGAGGGGTTATAGGTGAAAAAAATTATGTTCAATTCCATTTTCATCACAAAATGATTCAAAATCCTTATTTTTAAATTCTCCTCCATGATCACTCCTAATAGATGCAATATTGAGATTTTTCTTGTTTTGAATGATTTTAGCAAGTTTCTTAAAAGCATGAAAAACACCTCTTCTGTGAGTAAGAAATAATGTCCATGTGAATCTTGAATAATCATCAACTATAACAAGAGCATAGTAATTTCCTCCAAAACTCATAGTTCTAGAGGAACCAAAAAGATCTATATGCAAAAGTTGTAGAAATAATATTCTTTGATTTGAAAGAAACCCTTACTTGCTTCCCTCTCTTTTTGACATGCATCACACAATCTATCTTTTTCAAATCTTAGTTTTAGTAAACCAATTACTAAATCCTTAGAAATTAGTTTATTTAAATGTTCCATGTTTATATGAGCAATTCTTCTATGCCATAACCAAGAATCATCACCTTTACTAAGAAAACATTGAACATGATTTGATGTTTTATCTAAATTTATCATGTATACATTATTAGTTCTATAACCTATATGATTTATATATTTATCATGTTTATTTTCAATAACACAATTATGAGAGTCAAATGATACTAGAAAGCCTTTATCACATAATTGACTAACACTTAGTAGACTATGCTTAAGACCATCAACAAGTAAAACATTTTCAATGGAGGTAGATGGATTCGTACCTATTTTTCCAATTCCAAGAATTTTACCTTTGTTGTTGTCTCCATAAGTCACATGTCCACTTTTCTTAGGAGATATATGATTAAATTTTGATGCATCTCCCGTCATGTGTTTAGGGCATCCACTATCAATGTACTAGCTTTTCTTCAAGAAATCCTTCATTCACATAATTATGTTTTTGACTTAGGTACCCAAATTTTCTTGGGTCCTTGAATGTTAGTTTTGATAAAAGATCCTTTTGTAACCAATATCATTTTAATATTATTACTATTTTTCCTAAAATAGCATGTAGATGCACTATGTCCTTTCTTTCCACAATAAAAACATGTCAAGAAAGGAGAACTATTCTTTTGAGTAGATGCAAAGAAGTTTTTATACAATTTTTGTTGTTTGTCAGGTCTATATCCTAATCCAGCCTTATCAAACACACATCTTTGTTTTCCCAATATAATATCTAAATTATTTTTTCCAATAGTAAATTTGGTAAGAGAATTTTTCAGATCTTTGATTTCTTCTTTAAACTTGTTACAACATTTACATGAGTTAGATGCTTCACTACTATCTAGTATCATTTTTATGGTAGAAGATTGATTTGTATCAATTGGTTTTAAATTTTTGACTTCGGTTTTAAGATTTTATAGTTCTTCATTTAATTTCAAAACTTCATTTTCTAAATTTGAAATAGTTTTCTTAGAAAATGAAACTAGTTTGGCAAGTTTGACTGATTCTTTTTGCAAGTCATTGAATGCATTTTGAAGTTCATCAAAGGAAATAGATAAGTTATTGTTAGAAGATGTTACCTCTTCTTCACTTTCATAGTTTTTAGCCATGAAACTTAGATTCATGACTTCATTTTCTGAGTCTCTGGATGAATCCATATTGTTATCTTCCCAAGTGATGTCAGCTTTCTTTGCCTTCTTATCTTTGAAGGTTTTCCTGCCAGATTTTTCCATTCTTCTCTTGAAACCAAGGCAATCAACTCTTAGATGTCCAGGTTGATTACATTCATAACACTTTGGAATAGAAGATAAATCTTCTCCTCTTTTATTTGGATTGAAGTTTGTTTTTCCTTGATTTCCTTTGTTCCTTAGAAACTTATTGAATCTTTTTATGAAGAGACTGAAATCATCATCTTCTTCTATTTCATTCAAGTCCTCTTTGTCACTTTCTTCTTGAATGGAAGATGAGGCTTTAAGTGAAATTCCTTTCTTTTTCTTGTCATTTTCTTCATGTTGGTTTAGTCTCATATGTTCCATTTCATGTTCTTGAAGCTTTCTAAACAGAGTTGCAAGAGACATGTTAGCAAGATCTCTTGATTCTGCAATTGCAGTTACCTTTGGTTGTCATTCCCTGCTTAAACATCTTAGTACTTTGTTAATGAGATCCTCGTTAGGAAATATCTTTCCTAATGATGCAAGATTCTTAACTATATGTGTGAATCTCTTTTGCATATCTTGTATGGTCTCATTTTGATTCATTTTAAAAAGTTCATATTCATGTGTTAGGGTGTTTATTCTAGATCTCTTAACATTTGTTGTTCCTTCATGGGTTACTTGTAGTGTATCCCACATTTCTTTTGCATTCTTACAATTTGAGACTTTAAAGTATTCATCCATTCCTAATGCAGAGCTAATAATATTTTTAGCCTTTAAGTTATATTGTACCCTTCTTCTTTCCTCTTCATCCCATTGTTCCCTAGGTTTTTTTATAGTTGCATTTCCCACTACCACTTTAGGGATGTAAGGACCGATTTCAATAGCTTCCCATATATTTAAATCTATAGCCTCTATGAATATTTGCATGCAAGTTTTCTAGTAATGATAACCCACACCATTAAATATAGGAGGCCTATTAATGGAGTTTCCTTCAGGAAATAAGAAGTTTGATGAGGCCATAATTATCCTTGAAGTTTCTAAACTTTATAAAAGAATCAAGCTCTGATACCACTTGTTGGACAGGTGGCCTCAATAACTTAAGAGAGGGGGGGTGAATTAAGTAAAAAAATTTCTCGTTTAATTAACTTCTAAATCTCCTTTTAAATCTATATGTTAAGAATATTGAAGATGAAGATGAAAGTTATATCAACAGAATACTTCAAGTGAGCAAGATAAATAAAATATGCAGGATAATGTAATCAAGATAGGGAAGAGAGGAATGCAAACTTAGTTTATCTTGGTTCGGCCACTTCTTGTGCCTTTGTCCAGTCCTCAAGCAACCCACTTGAGATTTCTACTAATTTTGTAAAAATCCTTTTTACAACTTTTGAACACCCGAGGGATCCCTTTCCTTTGTGTTTAGGAAACTCAAAATTCAAGAGACAAAAAACCTCTTGATCTCAATAAGTCTTGAAAGAAAGTACAAACAAATGTTTTTCTCTCTTTTAGAGAAGAAGATACAAGATGAAGTTCTTAGAAGAATCCTTAATTGATTTGCAAGTTTTTGGCCAATGTTTTGTTTTTGAGAGGATAAGACAATAAGGTTCTGAAAAAACTCTCTAAAAACTTTCGTAGATAAGTGATGCAATCCTACCCCCAAGGGCATTGGATAGAAGACTCCAAGAAGATTGGGCCAGAGATGCAACAAAAGGCCCTAGGGTTCTCATGAGCCTTAGGGTAGATTTTGGGCCCATGAGCTAAGTATGAGCCCACTTCTCTTTGTACATAGTAGATTAAGGTTTCATTATTTTTGGGTGTTGTATTTAGGGCTCCATAATGTAGGTAGGGTACCCTAGAAATGTAGGATTTTTTTATCCCTTGTATTTTAGGGCACTTAGACTATAGTTTTTGTATTAGGGGTAGTTTTGTAATTTCACATGCATTAAGTGAATATTTGATATGTGTGTTGTAAATAAATTTAATTGAATTGGGAAAAGCCTAATCCAATTAAATTTTAGAGGGGGAGGTGATCATTTTCTTGCTACACCCCATGGCCACATCTTATAGTCACACTTTGTGCATATCCTTCATGCTTTACATGCTTCATGACACTTAAGCACACTTAGTGGAGAATATTAGAATTGATCTTGGATTAGTGGGCTGAAAGATAGCTAAAATTTACTAATCATAATTAGTGAAATTTTGGCTCTAAAATCTGGCTCCACAAATTCAATTTCAAATTCAAATGAAATTTGAATAGAAATTCAAATTTCCCGTCAATTTTGTGTGACACTTAGGCTATAAATAGAGGCCATGCGTGTGCTTTTTTCCAAATTTGATCATTTGAGAATTATACTTCAAAGTTCAGACCTTATTTGAGGCACAAAATTTCGTGCTCCTTCTTTCCTTCTCCCTCCATCATCTTCTCCTACCTCCAAGCTCTTATCCATGACTTCCTATGGTGTTAGCGTGTTCTTGATTCATCTTCTCCTTAAAGTGGCATCTCCAATCATCTTTCTTCCATCTCTATTCCACTGTAATTGATCATCAAGAAGCAAAGGACTCCATTGATGGAGAAGATCCGAGGCCTACAAGCTCCACATGGAGCTACATCAATAAGTCACATATTTATAGGCCCTTGGTGGCTTTTCAAAAAATTATGAATGGATGTGACTTTTCATAGTAACTTTTAAAATTTCCTCACTGGTAATTGATTACAACTCTTTGGTAATCGATTACACAATTATGTAATGAGAGTCATGACTTTTCAATTTAAATTTTTTTAGTTCCATTACTGGTAATCGATTACAGACAAGTGGTAATTGATTATAGCTTTCAAATTTAGAATTTCAAATTTTCTGAAAAATCTTTTTTTAAAATAATTTTGCATCTGGTAATCGATTACTAGTGGAAAAATGCCTTTTTTAGAAAATGTTAAAAAATATTTTAAAACCTTTTGTAATCAATTTAAAAACTAAGTTGTGAGGCCAAACCTTTGCAATCACTAAGAGAATCTTTTAATAAAGATAGACTAAGACTTAGCTTTCTTCTTGATCTTTGTTTTCTTGGTCTTAATTTAGACTAAATAAAACTTGTGTTGCTTTTGTCTTGGCATCATCAAAACCTTCATACACATACATTCACACCCTATGGATAGAGTCATACTTTAACTTATTCATGTCTTCCCTAGTTATGCTCGACCATATTCCCCATCTTAAAAACAAATGCACATTCATCATGCATGATCACATAGGATGCGCATGGTTTCACTTATCACATTACATGGAGAATCTTATCCCACATGGACTAGGTTTTCTTAACATTTCAAACCTTATGTACTATGTGATGCAATCCTACCCCACAAGGGCATTGGATAGAAGACTCCAAGAAGATTGGGCTAGAGATGCAAGAGAAAGCCCCAGGGTTCTCATGACCTTAGTGATGCAATCCTATCCCCCAAGGACATTGGATAGAAGACTCCAAGAAGATTGGGCCAGAGATGCAAGAGAAGGCTCTAGGGTTCTCATGAGTCTTTGGGTAGATTTTGGGTCCATGGGCTAAGTATGAGCCCACTTATCTGTGTACATATTAGATTAAGGTTTCATTATTTTTGGGCATTGTATTTAGAGCTTCATAGTGTAGGGAGGGTACCCTAGTAATGTAGGATTTTTCAGCCCTTGTATTTTAGGGCACCTAGACTAGTTTTTGTATTAGGGGTAGTTTTGTGTTTTTTTTTTCTAATCAATATTTTGGAAGAAAATTTAGATCTAAAGGTTCAGCACAAGAATATTATGACTGAAAAATTATAGAACCTAAAATCAAAACAAAAACATGATTCAAGAGTAGATCTATGAAATTTGAACCATAGAAATGCAAGAACAAGTGTAGATCTAAGATTTAATCGGTTTATTTTTTTGAATCTACTCTAAACAGCACCAAACCAAAGGAAAATGGAGGATATACATGGAGAATATGATGAAGAATGAGGAATTAAAGTGAATTGACCAAACAAAAAGATAGAGGAAGCAAAAGAACATCACCTAGACAAAGATGCTCTTAATACCACATGATGTAGCTCCATGTGGAGCTTGTAGGCCTTGGATCTTCTTCATCGATGGAGTCCTTTGCTTCTTGAAGATTAATGGTAGCAGAATGAAGAAAGAAGAAAGATGATTGGAGACACCACCTTAAGGAGAAGATGAGTCAAGAAGAAGCTCACCACCATAGGAAGCAATGGATAAGAGCTTGACGATAAGAGAAGATGAATGGAGGGAGAAGGAGAGAAGGAGCACGAAATTTTGTGCCTCAAAAGAGGTGTGAAATTTGAAGTCTAATTCTCAAATGATCAAAATTGAAAAAATGCACACACATGACCTCTATTTATAGCTTAAGTGTCACACAAAATTGGAGGGAAATTTGAATTTCTATTCAAATTTCACTTGAATTTGTGGAGCCAAATTTTAGAGCCAAAATTTTGCTAATAATGATTAGCGAATTTTAGCTATGGTTCAACCCACTAATCTCAAGTCCAAGATTCTCCACTAAGTGTGCTTAGGTGTCATGAGGCATGTAAAGCATGAAGGACATGCACAAAGTGTGACTATATGATGTGGTAATGGGGTGTAGCAAGCAAATGCTCACCTCCCCCTCTAAAATTTAATTGGTTTGGGCTTCTCCTAATTCAATTAAATTTATTTCCCAACACAGACATCAAATATTCACTTAATGCATGTGAAATTACAAAACTACCCCTAATACAAAAACTATAGTCTAGGTGCCCTAAAATACAATGGCTGAAAAATCCTACATTTCTAGGGTACCCTACCTACATTATGGAGCCCTAAATACAAGGCCCAAAAATAATGAAACCTTAATCTAATATGTACAAAGATAAGTGGGCTCATACTTAGCCCATGGGCCCAAAATCTACCCAAAGCCTCATGAGAACCCTAGGGTCTTCTCTTGCATCTCTGGCCCAATCTTCTTAGAGTCTTCTATCTAATGCCCTTAGGGGGTAGGATTGCATCACTCTCCCTCCACTCATCTTCTCCTACCTTCAAGCTCTTATCCATGGCTTCCTTTGGTGGTGAGCTTCTTCTTGACTCATCTTCTCCTTGAAGTGGCATCTCCAATCACCTTTCCGTCTTTTCCATTCCGCTGTCATTGATCTTTAAGAAGCAAAAGACTCCATTGACAAAGAAGATCCAAGGCCTACAAGCTGTACATCACTTAGGGTAGAATTTAGGCCCATGGGCTAAGTATGAGCTCACTTATCTTTGTAAATATTAGAATATGTTTTCTTTCTTTTAGGCCTTTTATTTTGGTCATTTTTAGGTTTGTAGGGTGTTGACTCCCCAATGCAGTTACTTTTTGTTCATTTATGTCAAGTATTTAAAATTTAAAATGGATGAATCAGAGTATCGAACACAGGGAACTAATGTTGGCCTTAATTAAGTTCAGAATAGAAGCATTGTTGAGAGAACATGTATGAGTGATAATTTCAAACAGAATTTAAACTAAACTTTTATGCTAAAAACCATAGAACGCAAGGTGAATAAAATGACAACAGCAGGTAGAAATGTTGGGTCTTTCTAACAAACAAGTTGATGCATAGAAATATATTTCTCTAATCTATGTTGTAGCCTAAATTACTAAACCTCGATCCCTCGTCAGGACAAATTAATCCAAGCTTTGTCCTCAGATCCCTCTTGTTGGACTAGGCCCAATTTAGACAACCCTTTTAGGTTTAGACTAACTTAAACTGAGTTTCGTCCGTAGATCCCTCATTTAAGACTAGGCCTAAACTAAACAACATTATTGTAACAACATAATTAAAACCAAATCTTAATCCTCATATCCCTCATTTATGACTAAGTTTCGATCCTGCTGTGAATGTATGTATACATGATTTTGTTGATGTCAAAAGAAGAATCAAACAAGGCTCATTTACTTCAAGATTAATACAAGATTGTTTCGACAAACAAAACATTGATTCAATATTTCTTCAAGATCAAGCCTTGCCTCAAAACGAAAGGTTTAAAGTCATCCAAGGCACATGTAATCGATTACCAATACATGTAATTGATTACCAAGGCACATGTAATCGATTACTAATACATGTAATCGATTACCAATGGTTTGAAAGTGTGTAATCGATTACACATTATATGTAATCGATTACCAGAGACTCTGAACATTGGGAATTCAAATTTTAAATGAAGAGTCACAACTGTTCAAGAAAAATAACTGTGTAATCGACTACACTAATGCTGTAATCGATTACTAGAGAGGATTTTCAAGGAATATCGCCAACAGTCACATCTTATCATTTGGATTTTGAATGGACATCAAAGGCCTATATATATGTGTGACTTGGGACGAAATTGGTAGAGTTTTGCTGGTCCAGAATGTCTTATCCTCTCAAAAGAAAATGAGAGAGATTCCAAGAGAACTTCATTGTCAAATGCTCTCTCAAAAGAAACACTTGCAAATCCATTAAGAGTTCATCCATGGACACCAATTGTAATATCCTTCTCTTCAAGAGAGAATTCTTCTTTCTTTCTTCTCATTCAAAGAGATTGTTTAAGGGACCGAGGGTCTCTTAAGTTGTCAGGAGTGTTGAACACAAGGGAAGGGTTGTCCCTGTGTGGTTCAGACTTTGTAAATGGACTTTTACAAAAGGGAGTGGAAAATCTCAAGTGGGTTGCTTGAGTACTGGACGTAGGCACAAAATTTGCTGAACCAGTATAAATCAAGTTTGCATTTCTCTTTTCCCTTAAACTTCTTTTATTTATTGTTATTTATCTTTTGCTTTAAAGAAGTTTATTTTGAATTGTCTATTGAGTAATTCATGTTAAGGGTGCATTGTTAATCCAAAAAGAGAGAGTGAAATTTTAATTGGGGAATAGTCTTTGTATCTTAATTCAACCCCCCTTCTTAGGATAACTGAGGCCACAAGGTTTCAATCAAGTTCTAAGGCAACAACACATTTCCCAATGCTAAAGTCACCTAACTGTGCACACAATTGGATGATCAAACCAAAAGCATACAAACATTAAGCATTGAATGAATCATTGAACATAGACAACACAATCAATTAGATATTATGTATTTACATCAGTTGTTCATTAGAAATCCCAAACTAGGGTGTTTAGCCAGCCATTACAAAGAAACCCTAACAATAAATGAGATTAAAAGCAGAGAATGATAGCTTCTTACACAAGAAGGGGGATTCCTCCTCCTCTTCTCAGCATCTCACACTAACTCTCTACTTAATAATCTCTCTCAAATGACAAAACCTAGGCTTCAATGCACAAGTTGTTCCTCTTTGCTGCTTCTAGGGCTCTTTTCCCAAAATAGGCACTATGGAATGTTGTGCACCAGTGCCTCTGAAAATTCTATGCCAAGTCTCAAAAGGTGTGTACCCTAATTCTGCACAAAATAGGCTTTAAATAGGCTCAGAATTCGCGACCTTGCGCTTAGCGCGAGTAAGTGGAATTGGGCTTGCGCCAGTCTTATGCTGAGCCTGGCTGAAGGCACCTGCTGCGCTTAGTGCACTGATCTCGCGCTTAGCGCGCGGCTTTGATGCTGATGCTCTGCCAGATAGTCCTTTGCACTAAGCGCACTGAAGCTGCGCTTAGCGGTGGATATGTGCTTAGCCCAACTGCTACTTTTTGCAATTCAAAACTTAGCCTCTTTTTCACCTAAAAATACATAGATTTCATCATTAAATCCAATGGAAATGTTCTAGAGAAAGCGTTAACCATAAAACAAGATTTATTAACAAAATTTACTCCAAAATAACCATAAATTGGGGAACTATACAAGCTTTGGAAAATGATTTCTATACAAAAGTTAGTCGTATAAAGCGGCTAACATAGGGTACCCTACAAATTAAGGTCACCCTACCCTATAAGTTAAGGATACCTTAGTAGTATAGGATTTTAACCTTGTATTTCAAGGCATTTTGAGTAGTCTTCGTAGTAGGGACATTTTTTGTATTTTCATGTATTTTGTCATGGGGATGAGCTTAGCTATTAGAGAGGTGAGTATCGCCTCTCTAGCTTCTCAAGGAAGCTTTCTTCCTTCCTTCTCAAGGAAGCTTCCCATTTTATTTTCATGTATTTTGACATGGGGTGAGCTTAGCTATTGGAGGGGTGTGAGTAGCCCCCCTCTAGCTTCTCGAGGAAGCTTTCTTCCTCTAGCCTCCCAAGGATGCTACCTTCCTTGCTTCTCGAGAAAGATTCCCATGTGCTAGGCTATAAATAGAAACATGTGTAACACTTTTCATAACTTTGATGAATTAGAAACTTGTGAGACACACTTCAAAGTTCAACTTCTATCCCTAATCTCCTTCAATTCCCATGCCCCCCCTCTCTCTCATTCTCTTCCTCCATTGAAGATTCTTCTTTAAGCTTCTTATCTAAGGCATTCTCTTGGTGGTGAAGCTTCTCCTTCCATGGCTTATTCTCTAGTGGATGGCACCTCTTTTCACCTCTTCTCCTTTATCTTCCATTGCAACTCCATGGTTGGAAATCACCATTGAATGACCTTATTGAAGCTCAAAGATCCAGCCACCATAGAAGCTTCTCAAGCAAGCTTCCATCACTATGGCATCCACATCTCATACACATAAGAATCACACATTACATGTCACACTCATTTCAATATACATAAAGTCATGTTCATAGTCAAAAGAAACAACATTCCCTAACATAATTCAATCACAATCATCCTTAAGCATAATTGACTAAGTAGTACACTATCTGGTCAATCCAAATTATATATCATTTTCCTATTACAACAATTATGTATTAACACCTATAGTCTGTATATCATTTCTTAAGTTCTTGGGGTATTACTTTCTTCATTTACTTTTACGCTCCTTCAACCTTTGTACAATGTACAAGATACATTTGGAGTTATACTAACTCAATAAAGCTTATTCCTATCTTAGATAAGACAATTATCTACAACTTCTATGGTTATCTCAACAGCTAGTTCAATCGTCCACTATGCCTAAAATTAGGAAGAACACGAACTGATTGCATAATCCTAATAGCTTGACCTTTTCTCAATAACTGTTCTATATATAGAGTTCCAGAAGTCCAAATCAGGTGAAACCAAATCCATTCGTTAGCTAACATCTAGGGCTACATTTCTTATGAATAAATCTAAACCTAATTCGGTCATCTTAATAACTATATTTTCACATTAATATCATGTATCTGGTTACTCTCTTCACATCTCTTGGTTTCGATATCATTCTCCTAAACTAAGATAAGATATCTAGTTCCTAAGGTAAGATAAATACTCATAGCATAAACTAAAGAATAAAGTAACTCAGAAAGGATAGGCGAAAACACTCACATGGAAAGCATAGAGAGAAACTCAAACTAACCTGCACGAACTTGATGGCGTCATCCACCACGACCCCCCAACTCTTACTAAGGCACATGGGTGTAATTTGAAACACAACCTAACGTCAACTATATGCATGAAGTTTGGGAAGATAAAAATATTAACTATGAGGGGCTCCACATTTAAGCCCACTCTATTTTGTGGTGCTCCTAAGGCTTGGTGGTCTTCTCTATATAGAGGGAAAGGAATTCATATGGTTAATCTGTCCAATGTGGGACTAAAGTGTTTTTAATGATCAAGTGATCTACTTCGGAGCCAATTTTCTCAAAGATGTTAGATTTCTCCTTATGGTATAGTACTCAACACTTGGGGTGTTGCAAGTTGCCTACCAATAATTGGGGTGGTTTTGTAGTAAGATGTCTTCCTTTCTAGGAATTGAATTACTCTATGGGTTAAGCCCACCAAAAGAGGTGAAGATTATTTGGTTTGTCTCTCCCATGTGTAGAAGCAAGCTTCATGATCATGAATCAAGTTGATTCAAGTAGTTTTGATGATGACAAAAAGCCCAAGAGAATGATTTCAAGAATGAGTCAACAAGTTCAAGATCAAGATTAAAGAAAAGACATCAAGAAGAATCAAGATTCAAGAATAATCAAGATCAAGATCCAAGACTCAAGATTCAAGAATCAAGAGAAGAATCAATCAAGATAAGTATTTAAAAAGTTTTTCAAAACATTGAGTAGCACAAGAAGTTTTCACAAAATCATTACCAAAGAGTTTTACTCTCTGGTAATCGATTACCAGAATGTAGTAATCGATTACCAGTGTTTTTAAAACGTTAAGATTTTCAAAATTCAAAATGAAGAGTCACATCTGTTGATGTGTAATCGATTACACCTTAATGGTAATCGATTACCAGTGACTGTTTTCGAAAAATACATTTCCAAAAGTCACAATTCTTCAAGTGACTTGTTTCTGAAGATTCTTTCAAAAGTCACAACTTTTCTAAGTGACTAGTTTTAAAAGAAGTTGCCAAGAGTCACAAACTTTGACTTGAGTCATCAAGAAATTATAAATATGTGACCATGGCATGAATTTGAAGAACAATCAAGAAATCTATCTTTCAATCTTCTCTCTCAACATCATTCAACTCTTTCAACATATTTTTTCTGATTCATCTTCTCTTCATCTTTCTAAAAGTTTTTGTTCAAAACTTTTTCTTTCAAAAAAAGTTCTTTGATAAAAAACTTGTGCTATTCATCTTTTTCATTCTCTTCTCCCTTTGCTAAAAAGAATTCAACAAGGACTAATCGCCTGAATTCTTTTTGTGTCTCTCTTCTCCCTTTTCCAAAAGAACAAAGGACTAATCGCTTGAATTCTTTTGTGTCTCCCTTCTCCCTTTTCAAAGAATTCAAAAAGACACAGTCTGAGAATTCTTTTGATTCTTCACTTTCTCTTAAACAAAAGATTTCAAAGGTCTAACCGCCTGAGATATCTTTTGTTTCCCCTTTACAAAGTTTCCAAGGACTAACTGCCTGAGAACTTTGTCTTAATACATTGGAGGGTACATCCTTTGTGGTACAAGTAGAGGGTACATCTACTTGGGTTGTTGTAACTGAGAACAAGAGAGGGTACATCTCTTGTGGATCAGTTCAAGTGGAGAGTACATCCACTTGGTTGTTAAAAGAGAACAAGGGAGGGTACATCCCTTGTGGATCTTTGCTTGTAAAGGTTTTTACAAGGTTGAAAAGAAATCTCAAGGACCGCAGGTTGCTTGGGGACTGGATGTAGGCACGGGTTGTTGCCGAACCAGTATAAAATTCTTGTGTTTGTCTTCTTCTTCCCTACACTCTTTAATTTCCGCTGTTCACTTTGATTATCGCTTTTACTTTTGGTTAAGTTTCTATTTCTGTTCTTTACTTTCTTAACATTATAGTAAAAGCCTAATTGAATCTAGTAACATTAAGAAGGATATATTTTTTAGTTAGTAAAGGTTCATTAATAATTAATTCAACCCCCCTTCTTAATTATTCTGAGGCCACTTGATCCAACAAGTGGTATCAGAGCAGGTATCTTGTAGAAAGTTTAACCACTTCAAGATTCATGCCCTCTTCAAATTCTCTATTTCCTGAAGGAAATTCCATCCATAGGCCACCTATCTTTAATGGTGAGGGTTACCACCTATCTTCAATGGAGTTTTAACAAGACAATTTTTTAAGGATTACTCAACAATTAAAGCAATGAAAAGGACATAGAAGCAAGCTAGGGCTCAAAGAGAAACTTAGAATGGCTCTAGAGTAAAGTAAAAAAACTATAAAAAAAGACTCAACAAACCTCTAGCTTTGGCACTTGTTTTCACAGTAATTTTCAATTGAAATTTCGGAACTATGATTGGTATAACATAGGCACCAATTATAGAATAAATTTTGAGCCAAAAGAACAAGCACACTTCCCTTTCACTTTTTTTTTCCTGGATGCTGATTTTTCTGCCAACTCGTGTGATTTTTAGTATTTTTTTCCTTTTATCCAAATCACTTGGTTCTTTTTGTATAACTTTTTTCTAGATGTCTAGAAAATTCATTAAAAATTTCAGCTTAAAATTAGAAGTAACCAATTCTCAGTAAATTTTACAAGTTTGTATGTCCAAGCTGCCAGCACCAGCAATTTGTTTTTTAAGCATGGTATATTGATTGCCTTGGGCTTACTTTCAACCTTCCTATGTATGTTGAACTCACTAGGATTGTTTACAACAGTTTTAGGAGTTCAATATTCACTTAGGATCAACATTTCAGCCAGCAATTCAATCACCGAAACTCAAATTCACAATAGACACAATCATAAGGAAACCTAAAAGTTCAAGAAAAGGTTCACAATCAAAGACTCTCTAAGTGTACCTCACCTAAATGTTAAGGACTAATTAAC